>NW_021604646.1:9087487-9196403 GCF_004785775.1 Grammomys surdaster | reverse complement strand
AGAGAGAGAGAGAGAGAGAGAGAGAGAGAGAGAGAGAGAGAGAGAGACTGACTCAAGGAAAGTTCATTTAAGACAAGTGTCATTTAAGCTGGGCTCTGAGGACTCAGTAAGATTTAGGAACTGTCTTTTTGTCTCAAAACACAGTTCACGGAGAACAAAAAACAGAGCAATTAAGGCAGCCACCATTCTAAGTCGTTAGGTAAGGCTTATACTAAACCCATGGTAATCGTGGGAAGTTCTAGGGAAGAAAGATGCAGCTGGTGAAAGAAGGGATTCATGGGCACTTTAGGTTGGACACGAAAACTAAGGAGCTCCAGGATTCCGATTTAGACACGTTATGAACCATTCCCACAATGACTGCCCTCACTCCTGCATGCTAAGGACATGCGGGGCATGTAAGTGAGCGAGAGAGGGAATCAGCTCTCTCAGCTCCTGGGTGAGCCCTCTTTCTCTGGAGCCTACTCGTTGCTATCGCTATTGCAGGGCACACACCTGTCTGATCCCCAGAGGGGAAACATGGCTGACTGCAGTGCCCTCTTTGACACGATGTCAGAGATGCGATAACACCCACATCTTCTTTTCCATCCAACTGCTCGCATCCAGAGTTTGCAGGACTTGCATCCAGAGCTTGCCCCCCTGAAGCAGCTGGTAAGCTTCCTCCAAAGGTCCTGTTACAGGCAGTCCATGCCTATACCCTCCAGCTGTAATCACAGAGGCTTCAGTGGGGAAACCCTCTTCTCGGGCATGCCTGTGTTCATAGTGGCATACCCAGGTGACAGTCTGCAGCGTCACAGCTCTGCACAACACAAGGATCCTGTTACAGACACCCAGGCCCTGCCCTGCTATCGATGCTGTGCTGTGGCTGCTATTGGATGCTGGGTGATCAAGTTCAGTATCTTGAGGCTAAATGCTGCTCAAACAAACTCCCCAGCTGGGAACCAAGAAGGTGCAGGCACATGTTGGTGACCCAAAGCTCCTTCCCCTTGGATTCCCTTACAGAAAAGCTCTGGCACTGCTCCCCCCAGTGCCTGCCAAAGGACCTTGTTCTCCATGTGTCTGCATTCTCCCCACATGCCCTCCTCCCCCAACCCCCGAATCTCTCATTCAGATCTGTTGCTGTCCTCTGCCCTCCCCTCCCCTACCACCCTTCCCCTCCTGAAGCCACTCCTCTCGTTCTCTTCCAAAAGATTTTTTTCAAAGAGCAAAATCTTGTCTATTTGATCTTTCAATGAAGTAATGAAGTGGGACTTACCATTATGTAACATTTTATCCACGTGAAAGCATCTATGGTCTGAAGAGTCAGCTGCCCACTTAGCCAAGTCGAGGCCTCTATGTGGCCTTCCTGGATGAGCTGGCCTCTGGTTGACCATGTTTTCTCCTGTCTGCTCAGTTTTCTTCTCTGTTCTGGAACAGTCTTTGCCAAACTCAGCTCTCCTCGGTTGTTATCGCCATCCCCACGTCTCCTCAGCGTGGCCCACGATCTGAGGACACAGGCTGGGGATGACCACCTGGGCAAACTGTCTTCTGTACCCCGTCGTCTCCCTGCCTGGGGGCACATGGTTTCCTTCACCTAGAATAACCCCACCCACATGCCCCACATCTCTGTCTGTCACACCCACCTTTCCTGCTCGGCCGCAAAGTGCCATGGCTTTCCTGGAGCCGTATTTGACCTTTCTCCAGTCAGTTTGGCTTCCTCCTCCCCTAGGATCGTTTAAAACATGGGTGGGTTTTCTCTTCTCCTGTGGCATAGCTCACCTTCTGCTACCTTTTCTTAGGATGAATGTTTTTCCAGATTGTCTCTCCCATACTGGATAACTGGCTGCCTAGCCCAGCCTTTTACTTGTATAGCTTAGTGGAACTCCACAGTCACATACAATAGATGTTCAATACGTTATAAGCTTAGGATGTGTTATATAGTCTTCCTAAAGCCCAGCTCACATCTTCCCTGGAATCCTTCAAAGAAAGACACCCATCTGCCTCACCAGCAAGCTAGCAGCTTCTTGACAAGAATGTGGTTGATACCTGACAGATACTTGCCAAATGTATAAACATCTGTAAGCAGCCTGTCTAAGACTGAGAATTAGAATCGTTCTAAGATAGAAGGTTGTTAACATATATCAGTGCTTTAAAAAATAATCCCTACAGAATATTTAGAGCTGTAGAGTAGATGTATAAAAGTGAGGGAATAGTGGTATTGACTGCATTTTTATACAGACACACTGAGTATGAAACCCTCACTTCATTTACATAAAGTCATTTACATAAAGGTATGAAGTATCTCCATGGGCCTCGTCATGGATACAGGGATCCAAGGGAGAATTTTACTTGCCTGGTCTCAGTTGCCGGTGCCTTTCAAAAACATGAACCACTTTGCTTTAGACAACACTAACAAAAACGTGCACAAGTCTCTAAAACAGTAAAGCATATTTTATGTCTCTTCCTCATGCAAAGCGTACAATACATTTAGGGTAATTAATATGCAGAACCCACCACCACCCATAGCTGTCATTTCTACTTTTCTGTGTGCCCTTCTGATCCTTGTCAATATGTGTCAAAAGAAACTTTTGCTTCTACCAGAAATAAAAGTGAGGTGCTGATCTTACCCAGTCCTGAATGTCGTCCGTGATGGGCAGGCTCTTGAGCAGCCGCTGTGTGAAGGAGTATGCTGCTTACCAGATGCCCCAGTGAAGAGGTGGGGCTGCTGAGAAGACGACAGTGGCCAAGCTCTGCCATGTGGCATAGGGAAGCAAACAAGTAAGCACAAAGCACATAAGACACTAACATGAGAGAGATAGACTGTGAGGGAAGTTTCCATCGCATAACAAATCATAGACAGGCTATGATTTGCTGAGAATCATCAGAGATGCCCTCTGCGGTAACAGAGCATCTCCAGGGTGAGCAGAGAGATGAAGGGAGTTCTCCAAGCAGAGGAGATAGCAAGTACAAAGACCCTGAGATGGGAGTTGCTTGGATGTGTTTAAAAACCAGGTGACAAGCCAGCAAGGCAGTACCAGAGGCCAGCAGATCTCTGTGAGTTCCAGGCCCGCCACAGCCATATACTGAAACCCTATCTCAGAATAATAACATAGCCTGACATGCTGGGTTTGCTGGAACTTGTCCCCTATAATCTCTGCTACCTGCAAGGCTGAAGCAGGAGGATTACAAGTTTCAGGCCATCCTGAGGAAGATAGAAGTAACCCCATCTAAAAATCTCAGACATAATAGAGGAGGAAAAGAAGGGACAGAAGGGGAGGAGGGAAGAGGGGAGAAAGGAAAGAGATCTTTGTGGCTAAAATACAGTAGGGGTGGGGCTGGGAAATAGAGTCAGGGGTAGTGGGAAGCCAGGGTTGGACCATATTTGAGGCAGTGGGAAAGATTTGAGCTTTTATTCTGAATGTAGTGAGAGCCTCTGGGGATATTGATCTCCCACAGGCCCAGGGATAGAGGTAGAAGCAGATAGATCATTAGGGGACTGGCAAAGCAAACTCAGGACAGGCCATGGGGGGCCAGAACTGAGAAGGAGGATTAGGGAGGTGACTGCTCTGTGTGTGTTTTGAAGGTAAAACAGATGAGATGTCCTTTCATATTCCGTGTGGATGTGAGAGGAATCAGGGGTGAATGGAAGATCGGGGCTGAGGAGCTGATAAATTGGAAATAGTGCTCACTGACGTGGAGGAAAGGGAGAACCAAGCCAAGTGTAGAGCTTGTTTGGACTCCGGAAGCTGCGTGCTCTGCAGGTTCAGCCTAGACTGCCACACTGCTCTTTACCAAGAAGTCCAAAGGTGGCCTCAACACCTCAGACTCCCTTCTGAGCTTCAGAAATCCATTCATAGAGCCATAGAGCGGCAGGAGCTCGGCAGGCACAGTACACACAGTGTACTGAGTGTGGGTTAGACGGGGCTGTGGTAAGAGGGTTAGGCTCTGTATCAGCACAGCTAGGGAAAGGGAGGAAGCCATAAGCCAGAACTAAGCTTTCCTATCAAGGCACTCCCTGTTGTGTAGAATAGAAAAGCCAACTCAAAATGGCTCAAACTGTACAGGAAACTGCAACTCACATATCAGAAACTATGAAAGCTCAGCAGTTCTAAAGCTGCCCAGTGGATCTTGTCAGTGACCTACATTTTCAGCTCTCCACTCTCAACATCAGCTCTTCACACTGACCACACCCAGGCCCATGAGAATCCAGGGCCACGAGAGGACCTAGCCTGTCTTGTTTCAGATACCCAACAGATAGAGTTTACATGGATCCAATATCTCTTCCTAAGCCATTATTGGTTAAGACAATGAAGTTACATGATGAATTCAGACCAATCAGGAGGTATTATGGGTACCAGGTCAAAAGTAGGACTTGGCCAGCAAAGAAGAATAGAAACATGGTAGAAGACTTGACCACCGACAGTGTCTGCCCCATCTTGAGCAGTCAGAAGGAGCTGCCCCTGAGAAGAAGGATATGGGTGTTATAGGAAGGGTGGATAGCTCAATCTGACGCACAGAAGCATGGGAGGCATAGGAAGTTGGGCACTGATGAGTTAGCCACGCTGGCAGGGAATGGAAGCCTTAAGATGGAACCATAACTTCATACCTTGCTAGTGACCTTGGATGACTGGAGGTCTTCAGATCTTCCTTCTAGGTCAGCCCAAGTCCAGAAAAGAATTTGTAAAGAGCTTCTGGCCTGGCACGTTAGAATAGAAATAAGGCTTGTGGGGAAAATGGGATATTGTCATTTTAGGTCTGTGTGGCTGATGCCAGATTTAGTGGGCTGACTCTAGGCAAAAAGCAAAGCAGGGCAGAGCTTTGCTTTGGAAAAACTAACCAGAAACTGATAGTGATTGTTGGTCATGCCTGTTTTCATTCAGATCCTGTATCAGACTCTTTGAGTTGCAAATGATAGGGACTAGAAACTTAGCACCGGTCACCCAACAACCTTGTCCCAAGGGCTCCCAGGGGACCATCCAGATCTGCTGTCTCCTCCCTCCGCTCTGCTTTCCTCCGTGTAAACCTCACACTCGGATGGCTCAGTCCACAGGACCATGGGATGACAGTGTCAGCCTCAAGTCCCCAGTGTGGGTCTCTTCACTGCACTTGCCAGGATGCAACTTCTTCCTGCTTTCAAAGTCACTTGCTGTCCATTCCCACCTGAGCAGCAACTATAATGCGATGGCTTAGGTCTCACCTTAGTGGTGTTACCAAGAGTTGGGGAAGAGTGGCCTCCAAACTCCTGGTACTGGCAAATAAGCTCCAAATAGCCAGGCCAAGATACTGTCCCAGAGTCTAAGAAATACCTAAGATTTTGTTTCACTGGCCCCTTAATATGTGTTACCGGCTATATATATGTGTGTGGGTTAGCACAGACATCTCACCAAACCTCATAGTATCCCTAGAAAGGAAAAAATAGGAATCATCTTTGTAAGATAAAGAAACTGAGGGTCATCCAGATAGAAATTGGCAAGTCTATCTTATGACTCCCAAACCCAGAGTTCCTGTCCACTGCACCCATGGCTAACTATGAGACCACAGCATATTTGAAAGAAGTTCTTAAACAGCACAAGTGAAGTCAATTGAAGAGTCATCCTGGGAGCTGCCATCGCTGGAAGCCTTGCAATTTGTAGATGGTGAAATAAAGAGCGTCATTAAGCTCAAGGGCATGCTTTAATAACCGTTAATTAACTTTCACAAGACAGTCAGCAAATATTTTCACTTCTTGCTAAGATGGGTTCTAAGAAGAAGGTTTGTTCTACAGAGCCCCAGGTGGTCATGCGCAGACAGGATTTCCCCCACAGCCTCCCTTAGGAAGAAGAGTTTGCCTGCAGAAGGATCCGTTCCTCTTTCATCGCCAGCCGTACTTTGTCTGCCCACCTTGCTAGTTCTCATACTGTTGTTGACAGTCTTGCCTGTTAGGTGACAGAAACCAGTCTGCTCTGAAGACCCAACTATTTAGCCTGTCCATGTAAGAGTCAGCCTAGTGCTGAGGCAGCCCCTCTACCTAGGTTTCCATCAGCCTTTCATTCTCAGCTTCCTGAGCTATACTGCCACCTGATCAACCAGGATGCCATTGTCTTGGGTGAGCAGGTGGCTCCAGACTATCCCTACCAGATTTCCAGGGGTTGTTTCTAAGAACATTTTCTGGGGCCCAGACAAAACAAAAGGCTTTCAGCTACTGTCCCCAACCCCTGGAAGGTTTGTATAAACAACAGGCTTGGTCCTTTCCGTAAAAGGGACAGTAGGAAAAGAGATAGAAAGTCTAAGAAAGCATCCCCTGTCTTCGTAATAGGTCCTCTCAGAGGAAGCTGGAGGGAATTGTACTTCCTGTCAGCTGATGGAGCCAGACTGTATGCTTAGGATTTGTTGAGAACATGTCTGCAGGTATGAGGTGCATTGTTTGTATGATACTATGCCCTTCGTGGTTGTTAGTCTTGGGTGGTAAAGCATGTAGCACCGGGTGGGATAGCCTCTGCAAGCGGGGTCTTCTAACTCCAGTCTTTGATGCTGACCCTTAGATGCCAGGCTGGGCAAGACTTTTTCAGGCAGGACAATGGAATTCAGTAAATAATTGCTAGCCACCTTCCAGAGACACCAGAACCATCCATATAATCCAGATGAGAGATATACATCATCTGTGCCCCAGTTAGAGAACTTGCCAGCCAAACAGCTTGGCTCTACCTTCTTGTACCTATGTGGACTTGTGAACAAAACAATCTCTGTCAGCCTCCACTTATCCTGTGTAGCAAAGTCTGGCTTAGGTTGCTTTGAGATTGAAAAATGGCACACATCACCCACTGAGCATGACATCCTGTACCATAATTCCTTGCTGTGGTCACAGGTTGTGTATCTCCTCCATCCCATGACATCTTGGGGATGTTGCTTTGGATGCCAGCTCTTCATGAGCCTGGCCAGGTTGTCAGACATGAGACAGATCACCCACAGACCTCTCTCAGAAAGACCCAAATAGATTCACAGATGCCCTGAACATCTTTCCTTCTGTCTGGGTGCTCAGAGGGGAAAGACACCCTGATGCTTTGGTGAGCACGGGTCTTCCACTGCTCATTGGGGTCTTTCTTACAAGTGGAATCTAAGTCACCCTAGGGAGACACTGTACTGGAGCCAGATCCTGAGGCTCTGGGGATACTCAGGGCTGGCGCTTGCCTCCTGCCAACAGCTTTTTTATGGAGGTGCTCTCACTTGACCTCAGAGTGTCCCAGGAGATAGCAACAGCACCAGGCATTTCGAGCTGAGGATTCAAGCAGAGAACAGCCCCATCCCCCTCTTGCCTATCCCAGGACCCAGCCAGCTCTCCCAGAGGACTCTAAAGGACCTTAGGTATCGTGCCAGGACCTACCATCCCCATCGTTCCTCCATGTCACCAGCAGCAGCGTGGAACTCGTCCTGCAGCTTTGTCTTATCACAAAGATTAGTAGAAAGGAAGCTTGGGGGATGAAGTCAGAAGACTGGGTTGGAAGGGCTGGTGACCTTGAACAAATGACATCTTTCTAAACTTCTGCTCTATTGCCTGGGAGGTGGTAGGAAAGTGGCAGCCACACTGTCTCCAGGATGTATAGCAGGACTGTATGCAAGACTTGGTTCCTTGAGAATCATTTAAAACAAACCAGAGGTGAGTTGTAGAAATGACAATATAGCCCAGTATGGCAGACATTTGCCCTTCTTCTCTTTTGTGGTCCTGCTCTCCCATGACAGCTCTGAGCTGTATTTGTCCTGCTGGACTACTCTCAGGTTTAGTCCCTGCAGGAAGGTATATAGACATGGTTTATCCAGCTCATACCTAATGGACACCTTGTCCTCCAGTGGAAGCAGAGTTGAGGGTCTGGGTGGCAGTGTTAGGTGGAGGAGCCCAGCCTGAACCTCTCTCTTCCCCAAGTTGGGGGTGGGAGGGAGATGCTAAGTCTCTGTGCTTGAGCTTTCAATTTGAAATCTAAACGAAACACCAGGAAGATTTGTTAAAATTCAATTAAAACTTGTATTAAATTTACATCATACAGGTAAACTTTATAATGTTAAGTGTCTCCATCTACAAACATGTCTTTTAAAATAGCCTTATTATATAGTTGTAGATAGCCTGGAACTCACTATGTAGACCAGGCTGACAGAGAAGAGTCCCTGCCTTTGCCTCCTAAGTACTAGGATTAAAGGCATATGGTACCATACCCAGCCGTGTCTTCAGTTTTTTTTTTTTTAATTTCTTCATCTCTGTAGCCCAAAGTTAATTTTTAACTGAAAAAAATGTATAATATTTATCACACAGAAGTTATTTTTAAAATATGTCTATATTGTGGAATGGCAAAATTAAGACAATTAGCATAGTCTAAGGTTTTTTTGGATTTTAGTTCTTTGCTAGTAGATAAAACTATTCCACTTTTTGAGTGTTTATAATATATCTAGCCCCTTATCAATGTTATTATTAATTACAGTAAAAAGTTTAAGGAATAGCACCTTAACTTCCCCCAATATCCAACATCATTAAGATTATTCTTGCAACAATTGGTGCCATTTTCCTACTTTTTCTGTTAGTTTTAAGGTCGTAATAAATAGCAATAGTGACAACCATTACTGTTCACAACGTACTTGTTGTTGGATGTCACCAGCTTTTATTCCGGGTAAGTTTCCATGTCTGGTTTTTACTTAGAAATGATCTGAATTTTTCTTTTTAAAAATGTAACATGCATTATTAACTGTGCATGTTAGTGGGGCCTCATGGAGTGCCTTCATTCATTCCTGGAGTATGCACTAACGTTAAATCCAGCCCTTCTTTCCCCGCCTCAGTACCATTGCCAAGGACTGCTGTTTTTGCTTCCACTGTGTGACCCTGCACCCTGCACCCTATACCCTGTGCCCTGCACCCCGTAGTGATTGTCATGGATGATACTGATAGATACGCTACAATCCCAGAGTGACAGAGTCAATTATAACATTCTTTTTTTCCCTTTGATTCTTGACTAGATTCAGTTTAATTGTTTATTATTTTATCTTACATTACATTTAATTTATTGTTTTACGTATGTAATTGTTTTGCCTGCATCCATGTGTGTGTACCATCTGTCTTTGGGACCTACAGGGACCAAAAGAAGGCATTGGATCCCCTGAGACTGGAGTTATAGGCAATTGTGAGCTACTGTGTGAGTACCAGGAATCAAACATGCATCCTCTGTAAGAACAACAAATGCTCTTAGATGCTGACCCGATTCTGCAGCCCCTACATCTTATCTATTTATTTTGTTTTTACTTTTGTGACTTTTGAGAAAAGGTCTGTCTCTGTGTGCAAAATGAGAGCTAACAATAGCCTTCATAATGTTGGCAGTTCAGGAAACTTAAGACACTACTGTTTAAAGAAAAAGTCCATTGTAATCAATAAGAGAATTCACAAGGGGCTAGAGCTAAAGTCACTACTCAACAATGAATCATTTACCCCTCTCACGAGGAAATTCTCAAAATTATGTTAAGTATCTTAGTTTTATTAAGCTAGTCTTGAGGTCACAGCAGTCCTCCCATCTCAGCTTCCCAAGTGTTAGAGTCACAAACGTGAACTTCCCTGCCTAGCTTAATTTGATAGTTTTGAAAAAAAAACTTAAGTTTTAAAATAATATTATTGTACATAGACACACACATATTTATTTACTTTCTGGTCGCTCTGGCCATTCTTTCTTGATGACACGTCTATCCAGACATTCCTCTAGCTGAGTCAGTTTTGGAGATTATGTTTGGCAACAGGATCATCAGATTCTCAGGTCTGCGGCCACCGAGGGTTGGATGCACTGTTCTGCCGTGACGTTATCTCTTCCACAGCTGCGGTTGACTTTCTGCTCTTGTTCGTAGACTTGTTCTCTTTGCTGTCTTTCTCCTAACTACCCATAATAGGCCTTGTTTTGCTTGGTTTAAGGTCTTTGCATTTACGAAAGCCCTCCACTCCTTTGCTATTTTGAATCTCGCTTTGCTTTTGACGGCATTTGTCTGTAATCCTGCCTTCTTCCTTGCTTCCTGTGAGTTATGTATTGCCTCTGGGAAGGACTTTGCTGTCTGCTTGGGCGAGTGGTTTATGATGCTTATATAGTTTTTAACATCTTTCCTTGTTTCCTTTTTAATTCTAGGTTTATCCAGAGTGTGTTTCTTAATTTTGAACTAAATATTTTTCTTTTCATTTTTTTTCCATGAACTTGGGACTCTAACCAATGTTCAGAATAGAGCGAAGGCTTCCACCATGTATGGCCTTCTGTATTGTCTTTGTATATGGCTGCTCTCTCAGAGCCGAGTCGGCGCCCGTGTAGACCTGGGAAAGGGGAGGGGAGAGGAGTGGTGAGCAGACATCTTTACTCATCTGCTTTCCTGACTCGTTCATTTCTCCCATGTTGGAGTCTCTGTTATGGTGAATTTGTTGTTTGCATCTAAATATTTTCCACAAATGAAATGTCTAGGAATCTAAGAAATATGTTTGAAACAGCGTACACCATGACAGAACCTTGTTCCTATATTATTAAATTGTTTTAGTGTGCTATTTTTTGTGAAGAGACACCATGATTATGGCAGCCTTTATGAAGGAAAACATTTAATTGGGGGTTTCAGAGGTTTACTTAATTATTGTCATGGCAGGAAGCATGGTGGCACACAGGTAGCCACGATGCTGAAGAAGGAGCTAGGAGTTCTATATCTGAATCTGAAGGCAGCAGGAAGAGACAGACACGGGACCTGACTTGAGCATTTGAAACCCCAAAGTCCACCCCCAGTGACAGGCTTCCTCCAACAAGGTTGCACCTACTCCAACAAGGCTACACCTTCTAATCTCTGTCAAGCAACACCACTCCCTAATGACCAAGCATTCAAATCTGTGAGCCTGTGAGAACTATTCCTGTTCAAACCACCACATAAATTAAACTAGTCATAAGGGCTCATGACTATAATACCTAAAGAACTGATCAAAATCGTTTGCCCTGAAAATGCTGGTCAAACAGTGTGGGGAGTTTTGGTTCCTTCTGATGTAGTCCACATGGCTTTCTACTTTTCTGGCTGGTCATGTTTCAGAAGAGAGTTCTAGTTCAGGCCTGACTTTTTCTTTAAAGGTAGGTGCTTCTCTGCCTCTCGCTGCCTCTCTCTGCCTCCCCCTTCTACATTTGTTTTTTTGATATTTGTGGTTAAGAAATGGTGTTTGTTTATTTTGTTTTTATTTTTTTGAGACAAGGTCTTGGTATGTAACCTAGGCTAGCACAGAATTTGAGATTGCAGACATTCACCGTCATGCCTCTGTAGCTTGCAGTCTTACAATTTCTCCTCCATGCCTAGATAGCCTGAAGTCTTACAGCTCTCCTTCATGCCTAGCTAGTCTTGAGTCTTACAGTGCTCTGCCATGCCTGGTGAGCCTGCATTCTTACAATGCAGTTTGCTCATCCTTAAATTGAGGAATTATGTATGTCTTTTCTTGTCCTTCTGCTTAAAATTCTGTGCACCTTTTCGGTCTGCACGCAAATATTTTTCAGTTAGGACTTGTCTTCTGCTTGCTATTTGATTACTGGCTATCCTCCATCACTTTCTCTTAATTCTTCTAGAACTCCCAGTATGCCTGCTCAGTCTGATCTTCTTGGGTCTGTCCTGCACATCATTGCTTTTCTGTACACATACGCTCTCTGTTTTCTCTTGTATACTTGGAAGCTGTATCCTTATTGGTTCCTGCAGGCCTCACACTCACAGCTCAGCAGGGAGGGACCCTTGTACTGCAGTTGGCAAGACAGCTCATAATGTATAGACCATCTTCTGCATGTGTCTTGCGTTGCTCTCCAGGTACTGGGATAGTCTGGTCGCATTGTTTATGCCTCCTAAGCACTGAGCATGTGCGCCATTTCTGACTGCTCCTCTGCTGGGGCTTTAATCATTCAGTAATTGTGCTCTCTTCCTTGTGGTTGCTTCTGGGACCTGAGTAGCAGCAGTCTGTAGCTGGTGGAGTGGGATGCTCGCTCTCTCTGGTTTGATAGTATTGAGGAACGTGACCCACCAATCAACTCCTGAACAGCTGGATCAACCCTTTTCCCTCACATCTGGTTCTCCTTCAACCCTTGGGCTAAGGTTTGCAGCTTAGGAACTTGCTATCGCTTGGCCTC
Organism: Grammomys surdaster; assembly: GCF_004785775.1. NCBI lineage: Eukaryota > Metazoa > Chordata > Mammalia > Rodentia > Muridae > Grammomys > Grammomys surdaster. The sequence continues at coordinate 9,184,308 of NW_021604646.1, read as the reverse complement.
CTAAGCAGCAGGGAAATGGAGGTGTGAACCCTATGGGTCAGAGCTACTTTCTATCCTCCCTACTCCCACCTCACCCAAAAACAAAGAGGATCTACTGGTCTTTCGCTCAGGCTCACCCCTTATCTATGGGCTTTTTTTTTCTCCAAGTTCAACTTTCTTTTGTTGACTTTCAATTTCATGCTGGTATTTAGCCATAGATGGAGTTTACTGTCTTCTTTGGGCTGCATTCCCAACTGACCCAACTCCCAGAGATCCAAGCCAAGCATATGGGGTTGGGATAGGGGGTCAGAGGCTAACAACCTCCCACTGTCCACAGGCTGGGCTTAGATCAAAAGGACTTGGGCCCCCAACAGAAGGAGTAGGTCTTTTGTAAGGCACATTTCCTGCGCTGTGCTATGTGGTGGGGATTAAATGCTGGGCTTTATGGCTTGATTTATGTTATGTTATGTTATGTTATGTTATGTTATGTTATGTTATGTTATGTTGTTATGTTGTGAGCCAGGACAAAAGGCCTATAAAGGCTAAGCAAGTATTCTACTACTGAATCACCTCAGCCCTGTCTGTGGCTTTTAACTCTTGCCCTGAAACTTTCCAAACAGGCCTCTAATTAACAGAGAGTCTAGCACAGCAGTTCTCTCCTGCTGTCTCCTGCTGATATACCCCAAAGGCCTTAGCAGATGGAGTGTAGATTAGGATGTTTCTCTGGGTACCATGATCTAAGAATCCCTGATTCTTTGCTGCCCAACAGTTCTGGACTACTTGTCAGTTGAGGCCACATGATTGTCAACAAGGTTCCATGTGTCTGAGCAGTGGCCAGACACCCAGCTGTGCAAGGCTTCTTCTGTCTGTTTCTGCATCTTCTCAGTGCCTTGGACCACATGATATCCTCCATGAGGAAAAAAAGAAAAAAAAAATATGGGGACCTGCTTCTGTTGTAGCTCACACTGGTTGTTCTGGATTAGTAGGCTTCCTGCTTCTGTTGTAGCTCACACTGGTTGTTCTGGATTAGTAGGCTTCCTGCTTCTGTTGTAGCTCACACTGGTTGTTCTGGATTAGTAGGCTTCTCCTGGCTCCTGCCCATGTTTATTAGGACAACAAACTAAAATACAAATAATGTGTCAATGTTTAGCACTTTTCCTTACTTCCTGCCGGGCTCATTCTATTAGCAAGTGTGGCTAATGCCATTGACTGGCACTCTGAAGGGGTCACAATGCCAACAGAGCCAGCACATCACCCAGCCTGTGGTCCAGAATGGCCCTTGTCACTGGAAAGAGGGCACCGACCCCACCTGCAGCACCTGGCAAGTCAATGTACAGTTTTTTAGAAGTCATTCTTTTTGCGAGGATTCTTCTGATTTTACGGTGTTTACGTAAAGAAGAGAAAACCCAGAAGCACTGCAGGCCAGGTACATCTCACTGGCCCTAGTCCAGGCATCTCCGAAGCTCTGACAATGGGCCCACTTCCACCTCCCCAACTCTTGTGAAATGGAGGTGCCAGATAGTATAGGCGGCAGGTGCAGCCCTGCTCAGAGCCTGCCCCACTGCTCAGCAGCTGCAAGACACTGGCCAGGTGGACCTCTTGGCATAAATCGGAGTTGCTCATTCCTGAGTCTTGTTGTGAGAAAGTACGTGTGAACTAGCAGAGTCGATGTTAAATCAATAGGAACTGTTATAACTCCTAATAATGTGAAGGGAGCTATTGGGCATTTGCGCTCCTGGAGATGGAGACATCTCAGCTGGATGAGCAAGGCCCTCCACTGTGCTTCCACCATCGTGAGAGACAGCAGAGAGGAACCATGAGCAGCCTCCTCTGTGAGGTTGGCGGTAATGTTCCTGAAGTCCTAGGACCTGCCATTAAAGAAGACTTGGTGGTGAGGTCTCCAAACTGCACTGTGGACTATATCAGAGGCAGAGTGAGCTGTTATCCATACTGTATCCAAGAGAGGCCTTTGGATAGCTCTTGGGAGGAAGCATAGCAGTGGACCAGGCCAGAGATGCCTGGGGTTGGCTGGGGATGGCTAGGGGTAGGAGAAGTTTCAGTGTGAACTTAGATAGGGAAACTGCCCGAGTCTGACCTCAAGAGCCCTTTGGTGCTTTCCCTTTGACCATGGAAATTACAGCCAAGGCCACTCCTGTACAAAACTCTTGATCTTGATGTAAAGCACCATTAGCCAAGCTCCTGAGGTCATGTGTTCCAAAATTTGTGTCCCAGAATCTGGTAACAGGCTCAAAGCAATAGAGCCCTCACAGGAAAACGGAGTATTCTCTTGCCCTACCAGCTGAATAGCCCCATGAGTGTTTGTGATCACTGTGAGTCAGCAAGTTGGAGAGAGAGCTTGGGCCAATGCAAGAATGACTACAGGAGGAACAGCCTTCTAGGCTCCAGGGCAGACAGCATCACTTTGGGAAGACCCATAGGATTTGGAGCGCACCTCTGAAATAGCACTGAGGGTCCCAGCAGCCTCAAACATGGTGAACCAAGTCCTCCTTGATCTGTACACATCAGAGGCAGACTGCGGTGCTTTGCACTTGGAGTAAATGGGGCAGATGCTTATGGGATTCCATTTCATTCTTGAGATCCCTCTTCAAGCTTATCCAGTGCTGGAAAACCAAGTTATTCACCCCCCCATCCCACCATCCCTCCCAATTCTTTGCCCAACCTGGGGATCATGTATGTTGGAGCAGGAAGCTCTGTGGACAGAAACATCTTTGGACAGGAGTCAGCAAGGGTAACCACAGTAATAAGAAGCAGATATGAGTGTGATGGTGGCAGGCAGAAGAAGGGGCTTCTCTAGCCTTCCATCCATTGTTCATGTCTTAGATACCATGTGTCTGGTGCTGTGCACAGTACAACTGTGCCATGAAGCTGGAACAATGGTTAAGGAGGAGGAAGAATTTGCAGCTCAGCCTCTTGGCAATCGGGATCCCCTCCCCGCTTTTCTAGTCGGTCAGAATTCTCACTAGAATGGACAGACTGTCCTGGCCAACTGTGCTATGAGTGTGCTTGAAACCCTAAGTAATCCTTGGATGTCCTAGATGGCATGCTGTCTGTGGAGTGGTTAGGAGTATGGGCTTACATGCACTTCCTAACCAAACGGTCTCAGGAGCATCTCCTGACTGGTCTCCTAGTCTTCAGAATGGGCAAATACAGGCATTGGTGCAGCTTTTACTATTCTGGTGCTGAGGTGTGAGGTCCGTGCACTCATCTCAGGTGTGAGCGGCCAGGAAACCTAGTATCCCTCCAAGTCTGGAGGGATCCACAGACACTGGTCGTTCATAGGCTTCACCAGGACCCAGTGCTCAAGTACTGTTGAGTAGGTGGAACAGAGAGTCTGGACAATAACCAAGGGGCATCTTTCTCTTTTCCTTCCACCTGAAGCACACATATGGAATCTGACAACATGAACATACCACCAGGATAGAAGGTGGTCAGGCTGGCCCTCCTCAGATCAACTGTCTCTCACGGGAACCTCTTTTTGGCTCCATAGCCATACAAAGTCCCAGTGCTACCAGATGCCAGCAACTGGCCAGAAGTAAACTTCCAATGAGAAGGGGTCCCAGCCCATGAGGGGAAGGGTACCACCTACCACTCTGTTGTCCCTACAGCTGGCAAAGCCACCCAATGAACCCCAATTCCCACTGCAGTCTGAGAGGGCCTTGTGCAGGGTGGCCCCTGCATCTGGAATGTATGCTTTGCTTTGAGGGCCAGGATATACACCCCACTTGAACATCCCTCGAGAGGGAGATGGATGTGGGAGCCCACAGAGTGATTTTTCTGGACTCTGTTTTAGGCTTGACCACACCACAATAGTTATTAATGAGCTTCTGCGTGAGGAAGGTTGGAGTAGGAAACCCAGGAGGCTGCCGCAGGACGGTTTAAACCCACTACCCAGAGAACAGCATCCTCTCTGGGCCACATCCACCACCAAGGGAAGGAAAGCTGGGGACAGGGCTTTGCCCCATCTGTGACTGTGTCTCTCTTGGTCTATCTAGTCAGACAAGGCCTTAGAAGTTGCCTTAGAAGGTCTTTAGGAATTGGGGAATTCTCCCCTCCCCTCTTCCAAAGACCTAACAAATAGCACAAAGGACCAAAGAATGTGGCTCACACTATGCCCACGGAGAAGGAATGGTAAGGAGTAGTCAAGCCTGTCCCCTAAAAGTTAGCATGGAAACTGACCATTGTCTCTGCACTTGGGGGAGAGATTGGTTACCCCAGAAAGAAACAAGCAATCAGACTTCCTTTCGGCAAGATTTTCCTTAAACACTTCCCCTGGGGGTATTGAGAAAACAAGATTTCCCTCACCACCACCCCCAGGAGCACCTTTTGGGGTAACTGGTGCCTTTTGCCATGTTTTCTACTGGTCACAAGCTGAAAACTGGGTCATTTACCCCTGTGTTTGAAAGCAGCACACCTAAAATGGACCTCCCTCTGTGGCAATGCTGAGACTTGGTGGCAAATCTAAAAATCTATTTTCCGAGTGGCTACCATGCAACCTGGACCAAGACCCAAAACCAGAGAGACCTTTCCTCCCCACATTCTCTGCAGGCTCATGTGATATTCTTGGTGTCTGTCCCTGTCTATCCACATGGTAAGGAGAGGAAAGGCAAGTCCTCATTAAAAAAAAGAAGGAGGAGGAGGAAAAGGGACACACATCTCTGTCATCTAGAAGGGGAAAGGAGAGGACAGCTGCTAAGATCTTTAGAGACTGTGCTGTGGGGGGAAGTGACAGTGTCTGGGAGAAGCTAGTCCCTGGGCTACCTATAAGAGGAAGTCACCTCCAACCTTCTCATAGAGATGTTGTAGGGAAGGTAGGGATGGAGCTTGTACCTTCCACCAGTGTCAAAGCCTTCAGAAGCAATGCTGTACCAGACACTACCGTTCAGATTAGGGAGTCTATTTGGCTAGTCTAGGTTTCAAAGAAGCTTCCAAGGTTATGCAATTTCACAGCCAGCAAGAATGCTGATTGCTAACCAGAGAGATGGCGTATTTGTTAAAGTGCTTGCTGTGTATGGTGTTTGAATAGGAATGGCCCCCATAGGTTCATAGATTAGCATACTTAGCCACCGGTGAGTGACACTATTAGGAAGTATGGTCTTGTTGGAGTAGGTGTGACCTTGTTGGAGGAAGCATGCCACTATGGTGGCACTGAACTTTCAGAAGCTCAAGCCAGGCCCAGTGTCTCCTCTTTTCTTGCTGCCTGCAGATCCAGATGTAGAACTCAGCCTCTTCTCCAGCACCATGTCTGCCTGAGTGCCACCATGTTTTTCTCCATTACAACAATGGACCTCTGAACTGTGAGCTAGCACCAATTAGATGTTTTCCTCCCTAACTCATGGCAGGCAGGTGAGTTGGCCCTGAGGTCAGGAGAGCAAGAGAGCTGGCCCTGCTCCTCACCAGCTAGAGCGTTCTGGAGAGCAGGCCCTGCACTTCACCTGGGCAGCACAGTAGAACTGGCCCTGCTGGCAAAAGCAATAGGTGGGCCAGCCATACACTCATGAGAGCAGGAGAAATGACTGTGTCCCCTTGGCAACTGTGGCATTGGGTGAGCTCACTTGGGCAGTGCTGGAGAGCTTGTCCTGCTGATGTGGGTGCAGAAGAGCTAGCAGGCTGCCCAGGCCCATATTTAGGGCTTTGAGTTAGCCCAACCCCAACATCTCTCCCAACTATGATCTCCTGGAGCATGAAAAGGCTAGTTCTACAGATCCAAAGCTGCAGGATCTCCATGACACAGGTCAAAAACAGGCTATCTGAGAGGAGTCCCCATGAGGATCCAGTATTGATAAAGTAGCAGAAGCCAGAAGCCTCAAAACAGACCAATAACTCATTGCAATGAACATTCACAAGAAGTGTGGACAAAGGGTATACTTCGTGACACATGATGACACACTACAGCTTCCACAACAAGGGTTTTTTGTTTTTTGTTTTTATTCTATATCATTTTATTTGCAAGGGTGGAGGGCAGATATGAGGGAGGGGAGATGAGTGGGATTGGGGTGCATGATGTAAAATTCACAGAGTCAGTAAGATTTAAAAAAAATATTTTCCTTTATGTCAGTTCTCATGGTCATGGTATCTATTCACAGCAATAAGAGACAGAAGTTGGCACCAGGGACTGGAGTATTGCTGTGATAGGTTGGACCATGCTTTTGTTTGGAGGGATGTGAACTTTAGGACTTTGGAGTAGGAAATAATTGAATGCTTTAAATGGAGCTGTATGGGCCACTCTAGTAGGAGGATGGGAAACAGTGATGCTGAAGACAAGCTGAGCTGTGAAGGCCTGGCTCAAGATGTTCTAGAGGGGAATATTAATATGTGGCTTAGAGACCATTGTTGTGATATTTTGTCAAAGAACATGGCTGCTTTCTGCCCCTGTCCAAAAAAAAAAAAACTGCCTAGGGCTAAATTGAAGAGTTATGGATTTACAGCTTTGGAAGAGGAGATTTCCAGATAGCCTAATATTGACCATTACTTGGGTATTAGTGGCCATGATTACGGAGATTTGCAATGAAAAGGAGGAAGCTGAGCAAGGGAAAATACAAAATGCACAGTTGGAGGAGAAAAGGAGCACCAGGAAGTGTAATGGAGCTAAGTCCAGTGCTCAAGGAGATTAAGGAAACGCCTGATGCTAAAGGGAATAAAAGGAGTCGTGACCTCAGAGCAAGACCTCTCTCAGCTAAGCTTCTAACTTGTGAAAAGGAATTAAAGAAAAGCTTGGGTGTGGTGGTGCATGCCTTTAATCTCAGCATTCAGAAGGCAGAGGCAGGTGGATTTCTGAGTTTGAGGCCAGCCTAGTCTATAGAGCTAGTTTCAGGACAGCCAAACTCAGGCAATGAAGGAAACCTTTGAAAACAGAAAGCTGGTGAAGATGTATTTGAATGAGGTCCAAAGACTATGGAGACTTTTGAAGTTGCACTGGATGCACTTTTACATTATGATATGGCTACAAGCCTGTGGGGATCAGAGAGCAGAGCGTGGTGTTTTGAATAGGAGTAGCTCCCATAAATAGGCTCATAGATTTGAATGCTTGGTCGTCAGAGAGTGGGACTATTAGGTGTGGCCCTATTGGAGCAGGCATAGCCTTGTCAAAGGAAGCGTGTCTGTCACTGGGAGGCAAGCTTTGGGCTTTCCGATGCTCAAGCCAAGCCCAGTATCTACTCTCTTCCTCCTGTCTACAGATCCAGAATTCTCAGCTACTTCTCTAGCACCATGTCTTGCTGTATGCCACCATGCTGCCTAGCGTGGTGATAAGGAACTAGACCTCTGAAATTGTAAGTCAGGCCAAATTAAATAAATGTTTCCCTTATAAGCATTGCCACGGCTGTGGTATCTCTTCACGGCAATTAAATCCTAAGACGAAATGTAAGTGTGAGTACCAGAGTTTTGACTCCCAGGTGGGCATGGAGACCTGGGAAGGCAGAACCAGGGGATCTCCAGAACAAAGTATCTAAGGAGACTAATCATGTTGATGAACCCGATGTTTGATACTGTCTCAGTTACTAAGATGGAAGAGTTATCAAGGATGATATCCAATATCAACCTTGGGCCTCCATGTGTACATTCATACAAGCAAAGCATGCATGCACATGCGTGTATACTCACATACCACACCTATATACACTAGTAAATGGCAAAAAATAATCCAATTACTAATAACTGAAACCTACCTCCACATGTCTAAAACATGTTGGCTTATATAACCAAGTGGCTGAAGCTATACTAGCCTCAGGCATGTCTGGATCCCAGTGTGTGCTGGACTGACTGACCAACAAAGTGTGAAGGGCTCACCCTTGGCACTTAAGCTAGGCGTGAAGTGAGTTCTCAGAGCATGAGGGATGACAGTTCTTTTCCTACTGAGATTCTGTTTCCAAGGGAAGAACAGAAGCTGAGCAAGAAAGAACAACAGACGCCCTCTGAAGCCCTCGCTGGCATTTACAATGCTCGAGATCACTCATGGGTATCTTCCGTGGTGAGTCACCCACTACCACACTCCAGTTAGTTAGGAGTGCAGAAGTTAGAGGCGCCCCATAGGAGCCTTCACACAGACCATCCCATCCCACCTGGTCTCATTCAACCTATTCACTTGTCTAAAAAGCCATTTGATAGTGTGAGTTTATTTTTAAAAAAAAACAAAACCCTTGTCAGTGAGGTCAGCAGGCTTCCACAGGTTCATCCCTCTAGTCTGTGGTGCAGGAGAAACCACCCAGGGCTCCTGAGCAGGGAACACACACTGATGAAGCATATACAGACAGGATGGGAGGGCCAGATGAGCAAAACCTCACCGTCACTTGGGCACTTTCCACGAGACAGGCTGACAGCCTGTGTATCTCCCCAGTGATGCACAATAGCACTGGTTGTAAACATCATGGTTCAAGCACTCTACCCTATCAACAGTTGAAGATTATTCAGGGGATGGTCTGGCTGGGCAAGTGGGAAGCCAAGAATCTTACTTAGGTATAGAGAGTGAAAACGAAGAGTGAATTAGCCTCATTCACAGGCTCGCTCTGTCAGTAAGACATTCCTGTTATGTGAAACGTTGATTACAAAGGGCTCAAATACAGATTGTGTAATTTCACAGTTGAGTTTCAAAGAAGAGTTCTGGGTTTTTCCAGAGCAACACTGTCTGTCTGTCCTGACCCTGAGGTACCCTGCAGAGACCAGGTGTCAGGAGCTGGGAGCAGAATCAGGTTAGGTCACAGCACCAAGAAGGGGGCAACAGAGTTTGGGTCTTGATGGGATTGACAAGCAGGGATACACAGTGGAAGGCAGTCGGCAGACGTCTTCATCCATCCTGCCTCCAAATGTAAAGACTGCCTTCAGAGGGGAGTCAGATGTCTGTGCGATTGCCTCCTTAGACCATGGAGACTGGCATCCATGCCTGTTGAGCTCAGTATTCAGCCACTATCTGTGGTGAGTGAGCAAGACTGGGGCTGTCTCCCCACCATGGAGCGCATAGTGGCATATCAGGCTGAAGGTAGTGTTCCGATAACAGGTATACAGATGAGGACATGGTTATGGAGGAAAATAAGGAAGGGGGAGATGGAGAAATAGTGGGGGCTGAGGAAGTGACCTTTGTGCAGAGCCATGAATACATCACTGTTGCAGAGAGGTTCTTTAGTCCACAAGAACCCCCTTCGAGATTTGCCTGCATGCACCTCCACATTTCCTGAGCTCTCACATCCTCAAAGGCCACACATGGCAAAAACATAGACACAGACATGACCATAGAGTTGGACCAGTGTGAGAAACAGGGCAAACCCAGGAAGTTGTCACGACCAGCTTCCAAGCCAACACTGGGTCTGAGAGACTAGTAGTCCACAGAGGAAGTGAGTCCGAGCCCCTGTGAATTGTCCAAGTTTATGGCAGCTGGTCCATGTCAGAGCCAGGACTAGACCTTAGGTCTCCTGGGTCAGGGAATGAGCTACTGCTGACAATGGAATGTTTGATGCCAGTGACTGGAAGTGGAAGATTGTGAGGAGGCCAGAGGTGTCCTGACAGGAGGCAGAGAAGAGTTCCAGAAAGCTTTGATTTAACACAAGCCAGAGCTCAGGCTCTGGCTAGAGATGCTGGCCTTTGAAGAGTTCTATTTCACCTGGGGTTGTTTTAGTCTGTGACCGTTCTTTAGAACCCCAGTATCTTCTGCCTTCAGGTCCGAGATCTGAGATCTCTACCATGAGACCAAGACCCCAGGTACAGACCAGCAGCTCCAGTAGAAGGATGAAAGAGACTGCCCCTCACCCCATCCCTACCCCACCTGGAGCATGGGGGAAGGGCAGATCTATGTTGTTTCCCAGTGATGGCAGCGGAGGCTCTGCCCTGGAGTCACAACAAGTCCCAGGCTTGTCCCTGGCTCTGTCTGGTGACAACTGGCAGCTGACATCTTTGCTTCTGGCTAGAGTCGCATCTTATTAAAAATGGCATCTTTATAATAGATTTCTGCAAGTCACTGTCAGCAGGACATGTCCCTTGTTTGTGCCAGTCACTCCCCTAGGGGACTGATTTGCCTATTACTATTATTTTAGAACTCCATTCTATAATAGTCTAATATTAGCATGTCGAGCTCTCTATATATAAAACATTAATTACTAAAAGACCTTTTAATTTTTTAAAAATAATTTTTCTCATCCCATACAGATTTACCATTTAGCCAGGAAAGTTTTAATTGGATCTCTCACCTCCTAAAATTGCCCAGGGTCCCATTTGTACTCAGACATCATACAGTCCAGCCTGCAGGATGGGGAACAGAGTCAACCAGCATTCATCCAACTCCATACAAGCTCTGGTGCTTTTGCTTCCCTGGGAGAAGTGTAGCAGTCAGCTCCCCCTGGCAACTAGATCTGAAAGTGACAAGGGGTCACATCTCAGAACAGGCTTCAGTGGAGACCAGTGCAGTTGGATGATAATTCATGGTTCTTTCAGATGATGGACTCCATACAGCCAGTGAAGACTCCAGGGTGACACAAGGCACATGAGGAAGCCTGGACAGGATGGATTGAGTTGCCCATGCTGTATACCCCCTTACATAATGCACCCCAATATTCAGCAGAGGCCCTGAAGTCTGTACCTAGCATCTCACCATGTAAGAAACACTTGTCAGCCCAGCAAGCCAGCTTCTACCTGATATGTCAGCACTCCAGAGGCAGCGGTACAATTGCAAAGTCGCGGTCAGCCCAGGCTACACAGCAAGACCCTGTTTCAAAGGAAAGAGGAGTTTTTTGAAGTGAACATGGTATTCATCGTGAAATGAAGCCACAGTGGGAAGCCATTTTGGGAGCGGCTATGCTTGTGGACATGTGCCAGCCTGTGGCATGGCTCCTCCCTGTGGCAGGATAGTTGGAGGCAGCTATCTTCCTTCTCTTTTGCTCAGCTGTGTGGGTTGGAAACCATAAGTGTTCCAAGAACAGACCTTCAGTCAGAGCTGTGGAAGTCAGGGAAAGAGGAGGAGAGCTGCCGTTTAAAAATGCCCTGCTATTACTGGAGCAGTACCACAGGTGGGAGTCTAGATGGCTTGGGAGGTGCACAGATGAACGTTTATTTTAGTAGGTGACCATGTTTTACATGTAGTTAAAAGCCAACATAAACCTAGCATGTTAGCCATCGGTGATTGGGCCCCACTGCGATCTCTGACCTGCCCCTCCAGTCTTTGTCATTCACTCTATTGCCCCAGCACACAGGGTACCAGCTGGATGTTGTTTGCATTTTCTGTTCTTTGCCTAAAACTTTCCTTTACACATTATATCTCCCTGTTCATTCAAGCCTTTCTTACCTTTACATGTAACTTCCTGGCTCCTAACTCACTCTCACTCCACCTAATACGGGTCACCTGTCCTGTGCGTATTACACTACAATGCTTGCTTGTATGCTTCCTTCTTTTATGTGTTCCTCTCTTAGACTGAATGAATGGTGTAGTCTAGAGGAGTTGAAATCCTGTGGCCCCCAGAAGCTGTTAGCACTCAGCCTTGCGCTTCGCCTGGCATACATTGTACCATAGGGTCTGATGGGCTTCTCTCATTAGTCCTTACTCTTAGTGGTCCCTGAAGCTAGTCCACCCCACTATCCTTGAGGGAACGCAAATGCAATGACACTGTCTATTGAGGGCTGGAGAAATGGTTCATTCAGTAAAGTGCTTGCCACACAAGCATGATGATCCGAGTTCAAATCCCAGATACAGTGGCACATGCCTGTAATCCCAGTGCCAAGGTGATAGAAACAGACAGATCCTTAGCTAGCTAGCCTAGCTAACTTACTCAGTAAGCTCCAGGTTCTGTAAGAGAGTCTACCTCAAAAAAAAAAAACAAGATGGAGAAATATAGAAGACGACATCCCTGTGACCTCTGACCTCTACACACACATGTGTAGCACATGTATGTACATGTACTAACCAAACCCAGTCACAGTAGGGACACTCAACAGGGACAAGACAGATGGGGTCTTAGGTGGAGCAACTCCTTCCTGATAGTGCAGCCCGCCTGCTGTGCCCCTCTCCAAGCTGCTCTGCCGGTTCCTGCCACCCCTCTAAACTTGGGTGCAGTTTATGATGTTCCCCACACTGGGTCAGCTTGCTCTTACACATTCCTCCTGAGAGTCAACAGAGTCCTTCCATAGCGAAGAGCATTTGAGCTAGACTCCAGGGAGCATTCCTGATGAACTGGTCCCACCTGGAGCGTTCAGCATACATCCCTCCAACACCCAGAGACCTCACATCTGCACACACCTCCTGTATCTGGAGTGCTGCTCCCAACCCAGCCAGCTCCAGAGACTGTCAGCACTGCTTCAGGTGGTAGAGTATGAACCCAGGGTATGAACCTTCTGGTTATTCTTTCTCCTTACCCTTATGTTCTGAAATTCCTGTTCATCTTCTACCTCCCACTAGAATAAGGCCGTTGTGAGTGCAGAAACTGTGCCTGTTAGCTTACCCTTGAGTCCTCGATGTTGATATCTTACCTGACACAGAACAGGGACTCAGACTATCCATGAAAGTAACTTAGGGAATGGATTGATGGGCGTGAGTACAGGACACCTTGCTCCCCCAAAGCCCTGGACCTGTCAAGGCAAGAAAGTCTTTCTGTTTTGCAGATTGGTCCATGTTTTTCTCACCTGGGATCTCCCATCATCCTCAGCTCCAGAGCCATCAGAGACCTGTGGCACAACAGAGAGGCCTCTGAGGATTTTGTCCCTGCTCTGTCATACGCCAACTGTGTCCCTATGGGCATGGATTTATCTCTAAGTCACAGTTCCCCACATGTGGCCTTGGAGCAGATCCTTTCTGTGGCCCAGGCAGAGGGCATCATGGTGAAAACATGAACTGTCTTTATAAGGGTTTAGACATCAGTTCAGCAAGTCATGGTGGATTCCCTGTGCCCCCTTTGATTTTCCATTCCCATCGTGGTGACATTTAGCATCTGACCATAGTGTCTCTACAGCTTCATGTTGACTCCTTACACTGCATACAAAGCAGGAGGCCAGGAATATCTGTAGGAGAGGAGCCCTGTGGGAAAGGGGGAGAAAGAAAGCCAGTGGGAAAAGTAGGGAAAGTATTCACAAAGATATTGTTTCAGGACCAGGAAATAAAATGCTTTTTGTCAGAGGCATATCTAAACATTCCCCTTTCATCTTACTGGCCTAAACTAGATCATGTGGCCACTCTTAGCTTCAAAAGAGGCAGGGAAATAGCTCTCTGAGCGTTAGGACAATGGCTGTTACGTGGCAGCTCACATAGCTGATTCTTATGTCTGTCCACTACCCTTGCAAGATGCCATTTTTTACACTCTTTCCTAAATGTTTTCATCGTCAGTCTTATTTTGACGTCTAGTCTGAGTCCCCAAAAGGCAGGGCACTGGCCGCATGGGCCTGACAATGCAGTAGGGCCTCATATCAAGCCAAGCCCAAACAAATCAGATCAGGAGACCCCTGCAGACACCGCTTTACCCTGCTAACCTTGTCTCATCAACACGGGCACGGTGATGAACATAGAGTATCTGATTCCCATTGAAAAATGTATTGCAGGTCAGTGAGGTGACTTGGGGTAAAGGGACGTGCTGCACAGACCTGGAGGCCTCAGTCAATCCCTAGCACCCATAAGGGTGGAAGGAAAGACTGACTCCCTAAAGTTGTTATGACCTCTGCATGTGTGTTATGATGAATGTACCCCCCCACATGTGCCAATAATAATAATAATGAATCATCTCTTTTAAAACTTAAACAATGACAGCACATGCACATTTTGAGAATGAAGCAGACAAAAAGAAGACAATAACAAATCACTGACCGCTACCACCAAAAGTGATGACTGCTCCGTTCTGTTGCTCCAGCCTATCCATCCTCCTCCCTCTCCACGGCTTCCATGCATGCTCCCACAACACACACCTCGAGTTTAATGTGGCTGCACAGGACACCCAGTGCACCATACCTAGTCGTGTTTTTATCTTAGTGTTTTAATGGGTTCTGTGGAGTCCCTATGTGCTAGCGGCTTCCTGCTCACTGTTTGCTTACACTTGTGATCTATGAGGCCAGGATTGTCACTGGCCACCTAAGAGGTTCATGGCTCCAGAGTTACAATCACACCGTTGATTGGCTCAGTCCTGCCAATGGTGACTGGAACCTATTATCATGTATTACCGAAGCAAAACAGTTCCCAGAGAAATGTCTGATGAGGTTGCGTTCCTGCTCAGACACTCCTGAGTATCACTGAGTATCATTATGATGGCTCAACCCATACGTTCTCCCAAGATGTCCATTTTCTCCACTCCAGCTATCCCCATCTCCAGCTGGAGTTTGTCGGCATTTTCTTGTCTTCTCCCTGGTGGGTGGAGATCCTCCAGGGCTCATCTCTGTGAGTTATTTCTCTCATGACTGTGACCGAATAGCAGACAAAAGACAATTTTAAAGGGGGAAGGTTTGGTTTATGCTACTTCCTTGAGAGCAGCACAGTTTATCCGGGTGAGGGAGGCGTGGCTGGGGCGGTGCCTTGGTCCTCAGCGGCCAATCTGGAAGCGGAGACAAAGGAACCGTGATGCTCTGCCGGTGCTCATCTGCTTTCCTTTCTAGTTAGTACAGGACCCAGCTCATGAGACGTTATCCCCTCGGCTAACATGTCAGGCGATGCCCTCACAGATACACTCAAAGGTGCACCTCATAGAAGCCCTCCTCTTAGGACATCTTTTTCCTCTGGAGGACAGTAACAAGACAGCCTCTGTGTACCAAATGTACCAGCAGTCACTTCGGCTATTGCTCTCCTGCCCGTGCAGCCGTTCTGGGCCCTGAACACAACACAATGAGAACAGTTGACAGCCAGCAGTTATGGGAAGTCACCCCATCACACAGCTAGTGCCTGGCACCACCACCCCCACCCCGGTCTAAATCATTCAAGCTTGTAGCAGAGGATGGTGAGGTAGGGAAAACTCCATTATTGGAGTTGGCTCCCCGCAGCTTTTGGTCAGGTGCTCACAACCCTCCACAAATGGAGGAAAAACCTGTGCTGGTACATTTGTCACAGTCTCAAAAGGAGCCTGTGATTTAAGAAAGGCTCCCAGGCCAGATGAGTGTGTGAGGTCCCTTCCTGCTCCCAAGCCTGTGGTTCTGTGACCATATAAGGTGTCTGTGCCCAGCAGTCTTCCTGCAGCTAAAAGCAGCCCCGCCCTAGAAAAGGGGCTGAAAGCAAGGAGTGCCAGGTCTGGACCTTCCACAGAATCCCCACGGCAGCAAAAAGAGTCAGAGGAGGGGGGAAAGAGCCCGTCATTGACTGCCTCTTCCTGGAAATTAGTCACCTGCTGTGGTCAGCCCCTGTCACCCTCCTCTTCCCCAAGATCACCCACTTAGTAGTGCTGTGAGTAGCCGGGTGCAGCTGGCAGCTTTTGTCCATAGTTGAATACTCTGGCTGCAGTCACCCTTGTCTGGTCAAACTCCTCCTTCCCCTGGCTCTTCTGGCTTGGTGACCCAGAACAGCCCCTCAGAGTCCTGGGTTTTAGGTGGACACGGTGAAAAATAACTTGACCTCCATTTCATACCCTGGCTCTGCAGTTATATATATATAAAAAATCCCACCCAACGCACACAAGCAGACTAGCCTGTGAGCTCCTTGGTGGGACGTATCTTGTACATCTGAGTGCACGCAGCTCAAGGAGTGATGTTTCTCCCCTCGACATCTCTGCGCCAGGAACTCTGGGAAGGAGAGGACCAGTGGGTGAAACAAGATATCAACAGCCAGGGTAGAAAAGAGTCAAGAAGCAAATATGACGAGAGTTGATCTCAAAGTATTGTTATCGAATATGGGACATTTTAAGTATGACTTGGAGGAGTGGCTGGAGCTCAGGTCTCATTAGATTGTGCAAAAAATAAGGACTGCTGTGGTTTGTATCAGTCAGAGGTTTCAGGATAGCTTTTGCTTCAGCCATGGGTGGGTTTAAGGGACTCACATGACATCACTGAGACTTGATTCTGTGCATTCACTCAGCAGTTCCATCAAAGGCTTCTGTGTTACATCAGACTATTGGCTGTTGCCACAAGCCTCATGGAGCCTTTCTTCAGCTTTCCAAAACCTAATCTTGCTACCTCCAGGACCCAGGCCTGAGCTATCCCATGTGACTGAACTCCCCTGGGGTATACCCCTGAGGACTCTCAGGAGCCCGGTTTCCTTACCCAGGCCCTCAGAACATTAGAGAGGCATTGCAGTCATGTGCACACACACACACACACACACACACACACCATGTATATGTGCACTCACTGGGACCTCTGGAGCCTGGAGGTGAGGGCCTGGGGTTGAGAAAGCAGCCCTGCCTCTCACCCTCTGCCCATAGGTCACAAACAGGACCTGAGATGCCAGTCACCAGCAGTATGACCTCCAGGAAGTGGCCTAACCTTGTCTGTAGAGAGGAGCTGGTGATTTTTATCAAGCCTGGGGCTGCTTGGAAGATTAAAAGCAATGTAGCAGGTGAAACATTTAGCATTGAGTGGCAACCCTCGCACTCAGGCCACCTCGAAACTGCACCAGGTGCACCAACTGCACCTGGTGACAGAAACTGCACCAGGAGGTTGACTTTAGAATGAGACCACGACTCCTACTGGCCACTATTTGGAGTGTCTTCCCTGTAGTCTCTCTTTTTCCCTTGGGTTTTTGGTTTTGTATTTTGGAAACAGGGTCTCTTGTGGTCCAGGCTGGCCTTGAATCTCTGATCCTCCTGCCTCCATCAGTCTGGCTTGCTCAGCCACACCCATCTTATTTCTCAGAACGGCTTGCTAATGAGGAAACAAGACTGCTCAGGGAAGGCATTTACCAGGGATGACACAGTTAGACCCTCACAGCAGAGGCAGTATAGGAGCAACTGGCTGTCACTGGAGTGATGTGAGGAGAGAGAAGATAAAGGGACCTCATTTAATATTCACAAAGATCTCAGCCTGAACTCTGAAAGAGGAAGAAGTGGAGGATGGCATGAGAAGGACAAGCCTTGCACTGCTGTCTTGTGTGGACCATATATTCTTGTGCTATGTGGGACTTAGGACTCTTTGCTTGGGGATGCTGTAAAACCTTACCCCTGGAAGCCCAGTTTAAGCCAATATTTGCCAATTCGACAAGTTACAGGACTTCTACTCATGATTTTGAACCCTTGATCCAAATTGCATCATTTCTATGTTTTTCTTTTGGGCCACGCCAGAAACCAGGCTGAATCTGAGAGGCAGTAATCTGTGTGTTCTGGGGATAGAACAGATGTGGTCAGAAGGACTGTCAGCTTAGACATGGGTTCTGGCCTCAGCTGATCTGCTACGAGAGACTGGGTCAATGGCTTAAGCTCCTAGCCTCAGTCTCTTTTGTTATATGGATGTAATGAAAACCTAGTGTTCCTACCTCAGGAGGTGAGTGTGGGAAAAGATGGTGCCAACCCCATGGGAAAAGGAATCCCTTGGCCAACCATGGATCGAAAGAAAAGTTGTCTCATTCTTTTCCCCATCCAACTTCTTTGCCAGAGAAATTTTTATGTAACCCCAGGTGTGTGTATACATAGTATAGGTAAACAAATCAAGCATTTAATAGTAATAAAATGCTTTAGAGGTTTATTTTAAAACAACTCTGTGGTATACATATATTCTTACCATTAATTAAAGGGTAAAACAAATTTGGATATTAATGAGATAGATGTGCTTGTTAATCTTTATTCATACAGAATTAGATCTTGGCTGTATCTGACACTGCAGGAGTCTGTCCTCATTGTTCGATAGTTTGATTTCACAATTGTCAGTGTTGAGAACGCTGCTTCACGTAATATAAATGTATAGCAGTATATGTAACATATATGTGGTTTTAATGTGTAACACCAAAGACATCTCAGGTTCATTATGTATTTAATTTTCAATTAATTCTTAGCCACTACTTCTTCAGAAACCTTTTCCTATTATCCAATTTGTCATAACCCTACATTCAGTTATAGGATCTTATGGGATCACAGCCCACATTCAAGAAGCTGGGGTCTGGAGAACATCCCCAGATGAGTGGTAGGTCCAGGGGTCAGAAGTGAAGTCCTGGTATCTGCCCTTGCTTCTGGGGAAGCACATCACACTGAAAGCCAGCAGATCTCACCTGCACCTCTCAGGTCAGCACAGTGCTAGCCTCCTGAGGGACCTGCTTATGGAGCCTGAGTGCCCGCTGCCTTCTCTACAGTTGTTAGTGTTTGTTCTTAAGTTCCCATGTGTATCTCACACACTTTAATATACTTTTGAGTTATGTGAAATTTTCCCAGATGCATCTTTCTGCATCCACACACCCCATCCTTTGCATTACTGGAACTTTTGCATTATAAGGTGTTTTTAGCTCTTTCTCTTTCTGCCTCCATTTGAATAGTTTTGTTGCTTTGTCTTCAGTTTGGACAATCTTCTGTATATCTGATCTGCCATTAATTTCACCTAGGACAACTTTTAATACAGTTATTTTCTATATCTTCCATTTATCTCTGAATTGTACTCACAATCTCCTTTGATGTCTTGAAATATTATTTTGCAAGACAGTGTTAATTCTGTCATCGGTGTCTCTTCCACCTCTATCTCTGTCAACTGATGCTTCTCATGGTTGTGAGCCACACTTCCTTGCTTGTCTCCAGAGCCAGGATATTTCCACCCTGGAAGGTGGTATCATGTGTATCACTGCTGAGTATCTAGATTTTGCCATCCCCATCTAAAACTTGTTGTCTTTCTTCTGTTATTCTTTGGGATAGTTAAGTTAGTTATGGGCAGGTGGATTTCTTAGACTTTCTTTCTGACAGTGTCAGGAGGCCCTCAGGGAGCCATGAGAACTATCTTGACCTAGTTGCTGTGGCTTCTGGGTTCCTGCTGCGGGCTCCAGCAGTCCCCAGGGACTGCCCTCTGACTTTTCAGAGGTCCATCTCCTGGCTTGGGGAAAGTGCTGGCAAGTGTTCAGCCACCAAGGCCCCTGGAGCACATTCTTTCTCTGGTACACTTCCTTTTGAGCTGTGGAGTCTCCTCTGCTCAGCCAAAGACCCTCAGGAACTCCACAAAGATGCCAAGAACCCTTCCTCAGCATTTTCCTCTCTGCTTCAGCTGCCTTAACCTTCAAGTGCTGATCCTCACCCCTGCGGCCCATGAGCCCCTGTGGTGTCCCTGGCTTCTCCAGCCTGTAGTCCACAGGCCACTGCACAGCCAGTGTCCCCTTGTCCCTTCCACTTATCCAGCTCTATGCAGTGTGCTAGCATTTCCCTGCGGGACTTTCTGGGGGTCACAAACCTGTGGGCTGTTTGACTGTTGCTCCGTCAAGAGGATTTGGCAGGAGCTGGAAAGATGGCTCAGTGGTCAAGCAGAGGACTCGGGTTCCCTTCTCGGCACCCACAACTGCCTGCATCTCCAGTTCCAAGGGATCTGAGCCTGTCTTCTAACCTGTGGGACACGAGATCCATGTGTGGTGCACTTATATGCATGCAGGCAAACACTCACAGAAACAAATCTTGTAAGTTAAAAGGAAGCTTTTGTAAAAACAACAACAACAAACAAACAAACAAAACAAAACAAAAACCAGACTTAGTATCAATCAAACCTACAAGCTGTCCACAGAGTCTTTCTGCTCTGCTTTTAAAGAAACTCAGACTGGGACCCACAGCCAGCACTCTCACTTTGCCACAGAAGTTAATATCTGTCGCTCAACTGATGACTGACTAACTTGATGGTAGCAGGCCCATACAAAGGAATATTACTCATCAATAAAAAAGAATGTATTGATGAGACATGCTATAACATGGGCATATCTTGAAAAGGCATTTTTTCTTGTTTTTTTTTAAGATTTTATTGATCATGCGTACGTGAGTACACTGTCCCTGTCCTCAGACACACCAAATCAAAAGAGGGCATCAGTTCCCATTACAGATGGTTGTGAGCCACCAGGTGGTTGGTGGGAATTGAACTCGGGACCTCTGGAAGAACATTTCAGTGCTCTTAACCGCTGAGCCATCTCTCCAGCCCCTTGAAAAGACAGACTTGTTAAATGACAGGACCAGTCACAAATACACACATACCGTATATTCTTATGTATGTGGACTGGCCACACTATGCACATCTTTAGAAATAGTGTAGATGGGTGGTGGTTTAGTGCTGAAGTGGGGTCTGCAGAGTGACTGGTGATGGGCACAGGGATGCTTTGGGAAGGGCACAAAATGCTCCACAGCTGGAATGCAATTGTGGTTGACCAATTTCTTGAATTTACTAAAGCAATTATTGAGCTATGTGCTTTAGGCAGACTGTGTGGCATATGAATGAATCCCAATAGAGCCACATTCACGATATGTGTCTGTGGTGTTCTTCTAGACAGAAAGGAAGTGATGAAGGCCTGGGCAGGGGCTTTGATGACATAGAAAGAGGGCCCAGCTCTCATGCTCAAGCCTGAGTCTGTTATACGTGGTAATAATTCCTGTTCTGGAAATGTGGCCACCAAAGAGTTCACACAGTCTGTCAAAGCACAAAGAACCTCTGACATTGTCCTTAAAATGTGCTTGTTTTTCATTTATTTCCATTTTAAGACTATTCTTGCCATTTGTGTGTGATTTCCTCTTTCCTGAATCCTTGTCAGCAATGAACATGTACCACACTACCTCCGCTCTGTGATGTGCCCTGTGTGGACTCTGTCAGTTGTTAAGATCCAGCAGAACAGGGTTACCAGCTAAGGAAGAATATGGAAATGCCCTCTGCTGGCTTTTCCTCCAATGGTATATCTTACACATGTGCACAGGCTAGGATGGCTGTTCATTTAACCCACGCATCACCCTGCGTTCATTAAAAGCACTGTGAGTGAGCTGTGGGCGTGGCTGCCATCTCCCCTTGGAGACGTGTCCTCACCTAGCAAGTACATCCATCTGATCCTGGGTTTGATCCACACCAGCAGAAGGGGTGGGGCTTGTTTGAGAGACTGAGATTGTGTCTTTCACTTGCTCGGTTCTTTCAGGGATCTTCAGCAGTACCCTCTGTGTGTACACAAGTCAAGGCTCCGCACTGTTCTTAGGTCACCAGCAGTGAGCATGGGCTGAGCATTTGGTGTCTGCTGCTCCTGCTGCAGGTGCTTTCAAGTGTCTTCAGCCCCCTGTTCCTTTCTCTGTATATAGAATATGAAGATGATATACTGTAGTTACTCAGTAACTCAGGTAAATGGGTTTTCGTTTTGTTTTTTAGATTTTTTTAGTTTTTACAGCACCTATAGAGCAACTCAGTAATCCATCATTTCCACAGGACATGGCTCTTCCGTTCTCCCTCCGTGAACGCAGGGCTCACGCTGGGGCCTCCAAACCCTGTGTTGTCCATGTCAAGTGAGGACACAGCACTCATCACGTGTTATTTTGTGGTTCTTCTTCCAGGATCATCCACGAAGATGGCTTCTCTGGAGAAGACGTGAAGCAGTACAAGCCTGTCGTCTACAGCAACACCATCCAGTCTCTGGCAGCCATTGTCCGGGCCATGGATACTTTGGGCGTGGAGTATGGTGACAAGGAGAGGAAGGTAGGCATAGCGAAGAGAGGTCTCTGTGACCCTGCTACCTCCTCCTGATAATGAGCAGGGGAGGTTGTGTGCTGTGTGCGAGAGAAGGTAGTGACCACCAGCCCAAGCCATTTTACCAATCCCTGACAAATGCAGGGACCTGTGTGACAGGTAAATCTCTCCAGGAAGTCACCAATATAAGCAAAAGCCAAAACATTCCTAGTATGTTCTATAGATGAGAAACGGTGAGAGATGTTTTGAGTCAGCACAACTCTGAGTAAATAACTGACCTCAGACAAAATTGGCTTGATCAGAAAAATATTTGCTGGGTGCCATCTTCCCTACTGAGGAGAGCTGTCTTCACCTTGTAGTAAGGAAGCATCCATTGGAATTGCCTCTCGTTCTTCACACCAATGGGTGTGCTTTCTGCCTCTCCTGGTAGGTGTGAGGCCCTCCTTCCTGCAGAGAGTGGGCATCTGAAACAAGGACTGCTCTCTGATAAATGTATGAAAGCTTTTTATTTGCAAACATTTGCATCCACCACAAGACTAAACTACAAACAGATACTGTGGGAAAGCTCTGTAAAATGAGGACTGTGTGAAGGAGGTGTGAAAACAACCTGAGAATCCTTTCCAAAGCTGGACTTTGCTCCCCACCCCCACCCAGGGAGCAGCTGGAGGACCTGGAGCAGCTGGCCTGCATTGCGGTCTCTGAGTAGGGAGCTTAGTCTCTGGTGACTTGACTGATACACGTTTCCCCGCCTCAGACGAAAGCTATCCTGGCCTTCTCAGGGTCTGACAAATTACCTGTGTCAGATAGCTTTGCATGTAAAATTTAATATGTTATGCACAAATCCTCATTCCACGGGGCAGTCACCTCAGCTCAGAGCCTGGAGTTATGGCTGACACAGGGTCTATACCAGCCTAGGGTGGGCAGCAGGGTCCTGGCAGAGCCCATCCATCTGCTGCTCCCCAGAGGCAGGACAGGGAGCTGGCAGTGTATCTGTCACGGGTTCTTCTCCAGTGGGAGACCAAGCGTACATGGAAGGTGGAAGGGGAGCAAGGGTTCCTCTGCCTCTTCAAGCTTGTTCCAGTCAGTGTTCTCTGTGAAGGAGTAGGCACAAAGGGAACCGTGTTCAGAGAAAGCACCTGTGGGGCAGTGTGGGTGAGTGGTGTACAGTGGCTGGTGAGGACCGCAGGGTCTCCTTCATCTTCATAGGCGTAAAACCGTGGGCATGAACATAGCCTTCATCTGTAGGGCACCTGCTCCCTGCTGAGCCCATCTTTACTGTACCCAGCGCATAGTAGGTCATCAAAAAAGTCTCTTGAATGGAATTATAGTCTTCCTCTCCCCATTCTAAGAGAAGGGGAGTACCTGGAATTTTACCCCCAAGTGGCCATATGTACACAGTCCAGTGTGTACACTGCCTGTGTGTAGCCTTCCGGAAAGTATTGCATCAGTTCAAAGGCTGCTGATTAGGCTTTGAGGAGCTTGGCCAGCCTCTTGAGTAAATGGGATGTACGTGCATGGCCTTTCTGTTACCTGTGGTCAAGGCTGGGTAGGCTTCAAGGACCTGGCTGAGAGCTGGGTTCCGAGCACTGTCAGAAAAAGAATTGAGAGACAGGTAGACCCAGTGAGCAACTAGAAGAGCACTTTATTACAGGGCAGAGGCACATACTCAAGGTGTGAATCAGGCTTCTCAAGAGATCAGACCACCCCATGGAGTGTAGGATAGCTCACCTTATGATGAGATCACCCCATGGAGTGTAGGATAGCTTACCTTATGATGAATAATGGAAGGGAAGATTATTCTTGAATTGAATGGCATGGGGCAGGAGCAGAGAATAGGATGGGATTTTTCCCAGTAAGGTTTTTCCTGTTTTCTGTCTTTATATGTCCTCCGTATGTGACCTGGTGTCACCTGCATAGTACGAACAGGCAACTTTACCAGGCTAATAATACAGAGATGCCATTAAAATGAGGCAAACGACAGTTAGTGGTCCTCTTGATCAGCTGTTAGCCCCAGTGGTCCTGAGTGGTCTTATTTCTTTACCTTTGAGGGTCATACGATATGCAGCTATAGCACAGCTATGCAGCTGCCGTACCCTCTAGCCACCTTGAAGTCTGCCTCTCTTTTCCCTGTGTCTGTCTAGGTGACCTCATTTTCTTGAGACAGTCAAAGGAGGCTTCTTAGGGGAAGGGAAGACTGCAGTACCTGATACCTAGGTATGGTTTGAAAGGTGACCGTGAAGGGGGCGTGGCTGAAGCAGCCAATCAGCCCTGAGTACAGACAGTGGCTGATAGTGACTGAAGGAGAGTTGGCTGACAGGGGAGGAATGTGGTTAGAGTATAGGCACAGGTGAGGCAGTTGGAAGTACAGGTAAGCCAGGTTTGGTGAGCCCTGGATAGTAGCCAGTGAGTGTGGTTTCATCCTGCTGTCAGGAAGTAACCACTGATAGACTGTGCTAGGAAAAAGAGGGGATGTGGTGAGATTTCAGACACTCCCAATGGCAGGCATAGGGTGACCTCATCAAAGAGCGGCCAAAGAGGGAAGTGGTTCTGGAAGCGATGGCAAGAGAGTACGCACGAGATCTGGAGTCAGGTGAGCAGTCTGAAATGAAAGGTGCACAGGGAGGTATAGTGACAAGAGGACCTGATGGCCTTGGTGATGCCTTGACACTGGGCAAAAATAAGAACTGAGAACCAAGCGCTCGCACGACCAGCCTGGAGCAGTGGATCAGCCAGAGGCAGAGAGAGAAAAGGCTGCTGAGTAGTCTGCTTTCAGGATCAAGAGCTTCAGCATGGAGTGATCAGCAAGGAGGTGGACTGAGTCAAAGCATGGGAGCTCCAGGAATTGTTGGCTCCAGGATAGTGGAGGCTTCTGCATCTTATCTTCTCGGATCTGTGTTAAATAATTTACATTGTTATTTAAGGGATACTTTTTAATGTTAACCCTAACAACCACCTTGCAGTGGTTGCTATTGCTGTCGTTTTATTAATGGAAAGGAAGAGAGACAGAGAGAGAGAGAGAGACAGAGAAACAGAGAAAAAGAGAGACAGAGAGACAGAGAAACAGAGGGAGACAGAGATAGACAGGGAGACAGAGATTGAGAGGCAGAAAGCATCAGAGTGCTGTGCCCAGGGTCCTTCTATATAAAGCATGTATGTGTACATAGAGACATGCTTACCTAACAAGACTACAGTCCACAGCAAAGGCTCACGTGAACAGACAGGCTCAGGGCAACCAGGCAAAAGAGCGCCTAAGCCAGGACTGGTGCACACCTGCAGTACAAACATCCCGTCTCCTAGCACTTGGGAAACTGAAGCAGGCCCATAGTAATCTGAAACTACCAAGGGCAACGCAGGGGAGTCCTGTCCAATTTTTTTTTAATCCATAAAAGAATTTGGAAAGGGAACCAGAAAGCAGCCCCCACTGCCTTTCTCCTGCTTTCTTTCCTGTCTTCCTGATGTCTGTCTGACCCACTCCCCTGAGTTTCCACACCACATCCCCTGCATGTGCAGGTCTCCAGAGGATATCTTCTCTACCCCTAGCCTCCAGTCTGCCTTTGCCATTCTCTTCTGTGTTTCCCATGACTCCCCTCCCTCTGCTTCCTTCTCCCCTCTCTGTCTGGCTGTAAGATCCCCCTCTGTACCATCCCCCTTTCTCCATATCTTCATGCTCTCTGTGTCCCTCCACCTCCCCCCATCCCTTTCCCCCCAACGCACCCTTCACCCGTCACTCTGGTACAAATTGTCTTCGACTTTCTAGTTGAGATTTCCCAGCTCCCTTTTGTCTGCCTCAGCCCTGGCTGCCCTGAGCCAGCTGTGGAAGAAAGGACGGGGAGGCTGGACAGTCACAGAGTTTGAAGGCTCACTTTGGCCAAGGAGTGGAAGAGTCATCTTTGACTGATCTCATGTTAGTAAATTTTACCCCCATACATGTGCGTATATGTAAACAGATATAAAATATGTGTTTTGCATATATCCAATATAAACTAATGGAACCATTGACAACAGAAGCCAAACACTTTGAAAGAAATGACAAAGCAAGAGCCTCCAGGGTGAGGTCTCTTTCTGCCACCCTAGCTCTCTACTAGTCAGAGAAGCCAGAGCCTCTTCCCAAGGTGGCCATAAACTTCTCTGTCTGTGTGAGGGATTCTTACAAAGAAATTCTCTGAACTACCATGTCTGATAGTATGTGGCTCCTGGGACCTTCATTCTGTGACAAAAGAACACCAACAGGTGCTGCTGAGTTTGCCTCTCAGTCACACGTACGTAAGACCTCACTCTTTTTGTCCAGCCCTATTTCTACACAGCTGTACATCTTCACTGAGCCCAGACATAGAAAGATACACTTTCTGCACCGCACCTCTCAGTCTTTGCTTCTGAACACTCCCTCGTCACTAAAACTTTGGTTGGATCCATTCTGTTTTCTTGTTCATCTGGCTTTGTGGTGGGGCATTGTCTGTGACTCTAGTGATGGAGGAGAGGTGCTGCCCCCCCTGCCCCCCCCACCTCCACCTACTCGGGAAAAAAGATGCCTCAAACAAGTGGACGTGATGTCATTTTCTTCTTTAAAAACATATCTGTACATATGTTGGTTTTCTTAATTGTATTACCAGAGAACAGAATGCGCATCTAATATAATGCCTGACACTAGAAACAATAGGCTTTGGACTCAGATGTCAGCTCTACCACCAGCCTAGCCTGGGAAAGCTACTTGATCCCTCCAACTTCCAAAGCTTCATCTGTACAACCCTAAGAGCCAGCTCATCAGACCACCATAGGAGTGAAGGAGATCCCACATAGAGTGGGTAGTATCTGTGCAGAGATATTGCCAAGTTCAGAAAATCCTCAGCACAGCACAGCTATTCTTTTCATTATGTGTTTAAAATCATTAATTTTATTGATTAAAAAATAGTGATGAAGTATCCTCACAGAAGTCTAGTGAGGAATAGGTAAGGCCTTGCCTCAGGTTCTCTTGGTTACAAATGGAGGCACCTGACTTGGGATTTGTCACTCAAGGTCACTGACCTAAGCAGGACTGAGGCTCAGTGATGGCTGGAATTGCTGTCAGGACTTGTTTGTCCCACTGATTCCTCACCCCTACTCCAGAGCGCATGGTGGCTCCTGGGGGAGGCAGACTCAAAGTTCAGACCTGTGTCCAGAATGTCTTTGGATCCCTCTGGATGAGAAAAATGTTGGGGTTTTAAGTCGTTCAGTGGAACTCAGACAGCACTTCTGTAATCTGGAAACAAGGTGCTGTCTTCACAGGATGCTGTCTGCCTGGGTCTGCTGGAGTTCCCTGCAGCCAAGACCATGTGCAGGGAGTTGTCAGATCTGAGGAGGGGCTGTGAGAAGCAACTGATAAAGACCCCATACTCACCCCAAACTGAGGATCAAGAGGAGACAGGGATACCTGCACAGACTAGACACTGAGGCACCACTAGCCTCAACCACAGCCTGTCCTGCCCAGATTAACAGTTTGAAACTCTTCCACCCAAGACCATCTCATCCTGTGGCTGACTCCCTTTTGCACATGTGACAAAATATGCCATCCATCCCAAACAGAAGAGACTTGCTTAATAAAACATGTGCCAACCATGACCAGACCAGAGGGCTCCTGCACACACTTGCAGTTCCTTCCAGCTTCTCTGCCCACTTAAGACCTCGTTTTCCTTCATTCACAGATATTTAGCATGAGCCATCAGGGATGAATACAAAGATGGAGAGCCCAATCTTGTTCATAGGTGAGATCCGGCCATGCTCATGCCCAGGACTCCTGCAGCTGAATCAGCCTGCTCCACGCACTAGACGGCTGGGTCAGGCCCTGAGCTTCTGTTCTGAGGCAGGCATCACTGCTTAGGACCTGCTGATCTGGCTGCTGTACCATGATATGAAGGAAGAATTGCAGTTCCTTCTGGCCTCTTGTCTCTCTTGGCCGTACTCAGAGCTGCCTCCTACTCTTTTCTTCATGCTTTCCTTATCTCCACAGCCAGACAGTGGGTCTGTGACGTCAAGAGCAAAAGCTGCTTTTCATGCCTTTTTGATCTCTTCACCAGCCAAAGGAAGACTGGAGTGGCTTTATGGGTTTCTCCGTTTGTTCTTCTAACTAGGTATTCATGCATTGGTGGGTTAGAACAGAGACAGACACAGCAGTTCATAGCATTGTTTTTAATGTTTGTGACAGTGCAGTCATGGGAAGCATGGTGGGGCAGGGGCTCTGGGGCTAGTCAGCTATGCTACCCTAACCAAATCTCAACTCTACTTCCTGTTGGGAGAAAACAGAAAGAGGCCTCCTGTCTCTCAGTAACACAACTGGGTAATGAAGGCAATAGACACTGGCATCATGGGGTCTTCTGTAGATTAAGTGGCTCAGTATGTAAAAGATCCGCTTATACCTACTGCTGATCTGAGAGCAGGGATCAGCACATAGTAGGTGCTCTGGAAAGTTAGGGAATGGTAGTATCCTGATTTCCGTTGTGATTAGGCTATGATGGGGACAGCCCATCCAGGAAGAGACCAGCATGGCTAAGCAGTGCTGTAGATAGGAGGTGGACATTTCTGTTGATGTTTCTGCTTCTGCCCTGGCTACTGTTGACCATCTACCGCAGAGACATGGAAGGAAGAAAGGAGCAGGTGGGGACAAGTCTACCTCTTGCATGATTGGCGCTTTAGTAAAAAAGTGTTGGTGAGAAACAGGGCCTTGTGGATGGTTATCCCAGCAACAAATGTAAGACCTGGGGCTAAGAGGAAAATCTTGTGTCTCACCTATAGTTTTCTGAACTTGATAAAATGTAGAATTCCATGTCTCATCCCTAGCAAACTAGGGATTAAATAAAAACAAAAATTAGATGTGCTAAGTCAATGGGAAAGAGCATCCAAAGGTCAGGAAGGATAACTGGTCATCAGGCTGGTGTCACGGGTAAGTCCAGGTTTCTTCACTACTTGCCGTTGTTTTCCCACATCAGCTCAGAAGATAGAATGTTGTCCCAAGAGGCATCATAGGCAAAGGAACACCTGGGTGTCAGGTGAATCCTGGTGCCCAGACTGCCACAGCACAGGCCTGGTATCCTCGTCTCACCCTTCAAGCTTCCAAAAAGACCCCACTGCCTTAGAAGATGTTGTGACGTGCAGAGAGACCCTACCAAACAAGGGCCATATTTAGAAGTTCCTGGGATATTATGAAATTAAGAACTTAAAAAATAAGGTCGTGACATTTTGATGTATTTTAAATGCAAATGCTTGATGCCTCACCCCAAATGTAATAGAATAAGGTTATACTCCCTACAAAATAAGTATAGGATTTACCAATATGCTGACTTACACAGTGGCATTGAAGGCCACATGATCCTTAGTGGGACACAGGCTGGAGCTTGTGGTGAGCATTGTAATGGTTCACTCCAAGAAGTTTCTCTGGGGCTATAGTTCAAGCTTTATTTGGTCTTTGTGCCATATTGGTATAGTCACACAGCTTTAGCGTGCTGGTATATGTGTCATGCTAAGGGTGAGAAATACATGGTAAAGGAAGTTCATATCCTTAGTCAGGGAACAAGAGGAACAAAAAGTCTGGGTGTGGGAACACACTTCTTCAACTCCAACACTCAGGAGGCAAGACAACCTCTCTGAGTTCCAAGACAGCAGTGAGACCCTATCTTAAAAGGGGGTAGGGACTAGAGAGTTGGTTCATGGTTAGCTGCTCTTCTAGGAGACTCAAGTTCAGTTCCTAGTGCCCACATGTTGACTCACAATCTTCTGTAACTTTAGGACCCAGGGACGCCAACGCCCCCTTCTGGCCTGCACGGGCACCAGGAAACATAGAATATAAACATACATACATGCAGGCAAAACACCCAGCCACATAAAATAATAACTTCTTTAAAGAAGACAAAGAAGAGGCTAGGGTCCACTTTCACCTTCCAGGCCATGTCTCCAGTGACATAAGGATTACCCATAATTCCTTGCTTCCTAAATATTATACTTCCTCCCAATGACACCATCCAAGAAAGCATGGACCTAAGGTAACATCATCCATCCTCGAAAGTAGAAGCAGTGTGTATCTCGCCTTCAACACCCTCATCTGTTCATGTGTGCACCATTTCCCCCTCTGCTTTATCTGCTGGGAGCCAGCCATGGTCTACCACTACTCCCAGAAACCTCTCGTAGTGAGTTAGGATGCCCTGCTTGCAAATGATTGACAATGCAATCAACCTGGGTTATTATAAAAAGCAGTCATCTGGAGAGCTGGGATGCAGCGTGGTGGTCGACAGCTTCCCTCATATCCACAAAGCCCTGGGTTTGATTCTCAGAACCACAAAAATAAACCAAGTACCACAATCAGCTGGCCGATGATTAAGTCGAGTGATGTTACAGGGCCGTTTGATTTCTCTGGATCCTCTCTGACTGTGAGTTGCCAGCCCAGTTCTCCCCATAGTCAGGAAGCCGACTGTAGCAGCTGTCCTAAGGCAGGACACAAGTGCCATCTCTCCCCTGAGTATGCCACAAGACCTGGGGGTCTCTTCCGTCTGGCCCAGTTAGTAACGAGGCCTGGTGCTGAATCAACCACTGTGACCAAAGGATAAGATTCTGATTGGCTGAGGGGTTGCTAGGACAAGAGAGAATGTCTCATAGGAAAACCAGGACATCACAATAAGAAATGGAACAGAAGTGGATGCTGGAGAAGCCATCATAAGCCACCTCAAGTCGTCCCTTGACTTTGACCCTGACAGCTGTACCTCTGTGTGGAGAGGGGTTCACACGGTGATGGAAGGCCAGCCAAGCTTCTTCTAGTATGTATATGACAACCACTACTGGCCTGGAGCCAGTATTCCTATTCCCATGGTGGTCAGCCAGGGGCCTTCGGTATCCCAAGTGATAGAATACATGGACAGCCAGCCCACCTCCCATTCTGCTGGCCACACCTTCCTTCCCACGGGGACTAGTGAAGGGGCAGTGTAAGGGTGGAAATAAAGGGAGAGATGAGCAGTTAACACGGGACTGGGGTCTTTCCCAGCCTGCCTGAGCCAGCTGAAGCCACCTTATTTTAGGGCTCCTGGGAGTGGTAAGGTCATCTGGGTGAAAGCCAGGCTTCCAAGCCAGGCAGCATGGCTGGGAGTTGTGCCTTGCTGCCTTGGTACTTGAGGCTTACCATGTAGCTGAGCTTCTCATTCCCAAAGCAGAAGTGATAATGGCACCTAGCACAAGATCACCCTGGCTAAAATGAATTAACACACAGCAAAGGCTACGCACAGTTCCAGCTCCTCCTAAGAGCTCCACAAAGGCCTGTTGTTACCCTGGTGCCCCCACCTTCCTCGTATTTCGTGATGAGCCGAGTCTGAAAGCCCGAGTCTCCCAGTTGCTTAAAACCAGAGACAGAAGGACAGCATCCAAGGGCCACTGAGCTTCCACAATTAAAGAGATGGGGCCAGGAATTGGGGTGTCTAAGCATGTACCTCTTTCTTCACCTTGCAAGGAGCACAGTGGCCTTCTGAACCAGCCCCAGAAAAGCCTTGGAGAGGAGCCTAAAGGCATGGACACAGGGAGGGAGGGAAAGACTCAGAAAGGAGAAGAGTGGCAAGCAGGGCTGCATGACTGCCCTGTGGGGAGCATTGGGTTGAAGTTAGAGTCACCCTGTCAGGTGTCCTAGCCCTGGAAGGGCCTGGCCCAAAGCAAACATTCCTGAAATGGTGGCTACTTTATTTCCAGGAATGTTAATTCCCACCCCTCCAACTGAAAATGTCTTCCCTTCTGACAACATCCAATTCATTCATTCATTCATTCATTCATTCATTCATTCATTCATTTGCTATGCCCTGCTATGTGCCAGCAGGATTATAAGCACTGTACACACTGTGGAGAACCAAGAGCAAATAAGCCTCTGGCCCCAAACTCAGCTGCTAAGCAGAATCACAGGCGTGCCCATGCACATGCACACACACACACATACACACACACACTTCATAGTTTTAGGGAGCTGGATGGCGCCTTCCCTGATCGCCACAGAAAACAAAGTATCTGATAAAAAGGAGGAGGAACTAGCAGTCGTGAGAAATGAGAGCAGTGAGAAGGGGGAAGAACGTTTGGGGAAGGTGGAACAGCATTTGCAGAGGCTATAAAAGCAGGGGGTCAGTGGCAGTGGTCCCCCGGAGCCCAGAGGAGAACAGAGGGTAAGGCAGCAGGCGGAGGCAGGGCAGCCGTGTGAGTAGAACTCCCAGGCATCGAAGGCAGTTAGTTGGCCTTGTTCCTGCCTCAGCTACTGCAGGCTGAAAGCAGGAGCAAGCATGGCTTGCTTCGGAGGCTCACTGTCTGGGAAGAATGCACAGAGCAGTTAACAGTGACATCCTGGGATGGAGAGGGACGTTGTCGTGCCAGAAAGGGAATGGCCTTTCTCTGGGTCTCCCATAGTCTGCCTGACACAGTACCCCTCCTGGTTCTCCATGATGTAACCTGGAAAAGGGTGCTGAAGCCTGAATATGTCTTTTGGGGAGCAGATGGAGACCCTACTATCCCAGGCCCTGCCTTCCCTGAACTGGACATCTCAGGAGAAACCACTTCCAGGTTATGCAACCAAAACGCTGCTGCCTCCTCTCCTCAGTGCCAGCTTGACTCCGCCTCACCCCTGGCCTCAGTTCCCTTATCTGTCAGTCAGGAAAGATCACATATTCATGATAAATAGCCAAAAGTCAGTTCTTTCAACACGAAAGCGCCAGCAAATGCTACAGTTGCAAAGGGGCCCACAGACCCTTTCTGGCCCACACAGCAAGCTGTGTCACTGAACCTGTGTGCTAGAAGGCCCAGATCTTCCCTTCTCTTCCTCAGCAGCCCTGAAGCAACCATGGATTCCTAAGGACACGTGGACTAGGATCATTTGCACAGACAAATGCCCCTCCCCCAAGATCTCTAGCCTGAGGTCCCCAGGGCAGAGTCCTGAAATAGCTCAGTGCCTGCTGAACTCAGTCTCTCTTCCAGCTCTGTGGATCCCTGCTGCTTCTCCTGCTTTCTGTCTTCCTCTCTGCTTCCTGCTGCACTTCCTACTTGGTCCACAAAGCCCAAACCAGCTGGCTCCCCTGATGACAACTGGCCAAGGAATAGCAAGATGTCTCTCTTGGCCCAAGGTGGCTGTCTGGGAACCGTGAACCTGTAGGCCAAGACTCTTGCTAGGGCCTCAGTCTCTGTTTTCTGTCTGCATTTGTGGGCCTGAATGATGATGTCCTTGACACTTCCTCCTGGGACCAAGTCCAGGCGTTCCCCTATGCAGCAAGAACCTGGGACTGAGGTCACAGAATAGGATGTCTCCTCCTGGAGAACCACAGAGCACAGCCTTTGCAGTCAGACAGGGCCAAGGGTGCAAGAGGCTCCCCGATTATTAGCCCTGTGACCCCAAGCAGGTTCTTTAGTTACCCTAGACCTCAGTCTCTCTATTAGTAAGATGTAAATAATACCAGTATGTCTCTGTCAGGAGGTAGGCTTGTCTGCCATAACAACGATGCTCCGAATCACAGCTGCATGTCCGTAGAAATCCTCTGCTTTCTTGCAGGGTGGCACCCTCCTTCCTGCTGCTCTGACACACACGAGGTTTCTACTCCCACTGTGGTCTGAAACTATTCTCACTACCCCTGCTAACCAGCAGCCACAGAGGTGGGACGGTGTAACACGGGAGTCTGTGGTATGCCGAAGGGTACTCTATTGGTAAACAGTCAAACACAGACAGATAGCATGGATCACCCATTAGTGAGGATATGAATCCAGGTCATACATTGCATCCTCCTCACCATGAGGAGGGGCACTAGATTGTGCTAAGCCAAGGAATACCACTCCAAAGGGTAAGCCACATGGTGTCTACGTTAAGAGAAGACAAGCAGTGCTCTAGAGAGACTGACTTGATATGTGGCAAAGTTGCAGGTCTTCCTGTTGAGTAAGGTCTCAGATCAGTTTGCTTCAGACTTTAATCCAAGACCCTTGCCGTTCTCCTGGCCAAGAGTGTCAGATTCTTTACCCTCACTGGCCACTGAAGGCCAGCCTTCCCTGGCAGAGCAAGGACCTTACTTTGGCTAGCTAGTACCTCAGTGGCTTTACCCAAAAGCCACTTAGCCACTCAACCTCAAGACTCCTGCCTGCTCAAATAAGCTTCAGCACAGCTCTTCCCTTGATGGGGCATCCCTCGATGTCTGTGACAGCCCCACTGGAGAATCAAGAACAGCATGTTGCTGTGAGTCTGTGGTCCTGTGCTGAGGCAGGCTTCCTGCCAATCAGAGGACAGAAACTGCATCTGTCTGTGGAGACCACAGCATACATTCCCTGTGGTAAACACACAAAATTCCGTAGCAAGGGGGTCTGGTGACTTACGTCACCGTGCTTCCCACACCTTGTGTTTCGAATAACCCTTGTAGCCAGGACACGCCCTCCTTTCACATAAGGATGTGTCAAAGGCACAGTGGAAAGAGATTCACTCAGGTTAGTAATGTCAGGTGACAGCAGAGCTGAGATGAAAACCAGGTACCTAACATCTGGTCCACAGTCTTTCCTGCCTTTGAGCCTCTCCCCAACTCTAATGGAGAGCAAGAGCCACCACACTGCCACACTCCTGTGGTGCCTGCTCTAAGGCCTTGACACCTCCAACCGTCCTTCCAGGGCCACCAGCAGCCACTTATCTTTCTGTTTTCTTTGTCCCACAGCATAAGCTGTAGTGGAGCTGAACAGCTGTGGTTGAGAAGCCCAGGTTCAGCCATAATCTCTCCTGCCATCATCCTCTAGCTTGGTTGGAAACTGCGTAAGACTTGGGGCCTCCCTTGCACTCTGCTTGCCTCCAGAAATAGCGAAAAAGAACTGAACACCCGTGTACCTGGCCCTGTTTCTAGCATTTTCCATATATTAACTCATGCACGGCCTCTCTTTTGCCCCTATAAGAGCAGTATGACTGTTGGAAGGACCATGAACTAGTGATATGTCAGCTCTGTGACAAGTCTATAGTTTAGAAATACTAGTCAGTGGTCACCATCAGTGAGGGGATGGGCCCAGGTCATCCATTCCCACCCGAGGAGCCACAGTCTTAGCCCAGGCACTAAGCTGTGCCCCTCACAGCCAAGAATCATCAAACGCTTGAAAATGAGGAAACAGCCATCCTGAGCTAGTGTCACAGACTGCCCCAGCTGGCTTACGGTACAGTGGTCTGCCTAGATGACCTCTGACAAATGAGGCTAGGGTACCCACGGAGCAACAAAACCTTGTGCCCCACCTCCATTCCTAGAGTTCCGCCAGCCTGGGCGAAAGGAAGAGAGACTGCCCAAGTGTCTCCATCTTGTCCATGCAAGGACCATGAACCCTGGCATGTCCTTGGGACCTGACCCTAGGCCCAGGAGCCTCTAAGCTGTGCTGGAGAAGAGCCACGCCTGGCCTCTGTATGGTGCCTGATTTCTTAAAGATGAGTAGGATACATGTGTGCTAGAGAATCGTGGAGAAATTGGAAAACAAACCTTACCTCTTAAACCACCAGCCCTGGTGGTGAGAGCGCCAGTATAAACTGTAGTGTCCCGCGGCATGTTTTTTTTTCTTCTTTTCTTTCTTTTTAAAGACAGGGTCTCACAGTGTACACTTCAATGGCCTCAAATTCAAAATTCCTTCTGCCTTAGCCTGCCAAGTCCGGAATTACAGGTATGCACTGCCATGCCAGGCCTCCCTGTGACTTGCTGGTGTTTGTCAAGGGGATCAGGAGCACAGGATGCCTGGGACATCAAAATACTCCGAAGAGAAGGCCCAGGCTCCTGGTCTAGTGTAGTCCATCCTGGCCCAGACGTATGCCAAGCCTGAGCTCAAAAGACAAGAGGAAGAGCACTGACCCCTCACAGAAAAGCAAGGCACAGCTCTGACCCCGGCTGCCTGTTCAACTAGACATGTCCCTCGCCATGTAGCCTCTGATTTTTTGATGTTAAAAGCTCAGGAACCAGATCTAAGATCTTGCCCCCCTCCTTCACCCATTCCCACAGCTGGGACAGAAGTCCCAAAAGCTCTATCTGTTCTCCCAGCAGAACTCGGGGCTGAGTTTAGGCGACAGCTAAGTCTAAATTTCTTAGTTTGTATCCAAAAGGGAAAGAAAACCAAAGCTCCAAATGCCAGGCACATGGTAAACTGAAGACGAACTCTCTCCCAGAGAAAGAGCCTTGACGGAGCAGCCAGTCAGGAAGGGAGCCCTTTGAACACCCAGTGTGTGTAACACTGTGGCACTAGAGACAGGCCTGTGGGGAAAGGTGTGGTCCTTGCCCACTGGGAGCACTGTGGACTCTGTAAGGAAGCTGAAAATTAACTCTTCCTCTGGGGATTTGACCATTTAGCCTATGACATAAACCAACAAAAGGTAAGGAAAAGGAACGTAGCAGTTTTACTAAGTGCTAACGCATAGGAGCAGAAGCCTCAGAAAGCCCTTCTCTGTAGAACTTAACAAGGGGCTTCTGAGGAGAGAGGCAGCAACAGGCCAGAGAAGGTTGGGGGAAGAGTTTGCATAAGAAATGAAGTTGATCTGAGCTATGGTCAAAGCTTCCCAGGTAACACCGACATCTGTCTGATCCAGTACTGACTCTGCGGTCTCTTCACCCTGTGGAAAGATGCCTTCCAGGCAGGACTGGCCTCTTTCTGCACTTCCCAATAGTTTACTAAGGTAGATATTTATAAATTTCTTTTACAAAAGACCAACTTTTCAGAGTCATTGCAGAGCCTCTATTCACTCTCAATAACCAGCTTAGCGTATGCCAAAGATGTCAAGATGTGTCTTTGACCCTTCTGTACATAACACCATGGGTTGGTGAACCCATGGGTTAGAGCCACTAGGTTGGGCAACAGAACACATCAAGTGTTACCACCACCGTCTTTGTGTCAAGGGCAGTCATGTCTTGGGGATGCAGGCAGAGGAGAAGGGCCATCCCAGCTGTCAGTTGCACTTCCTGTCAGACATAGCTCCCTGGGTGGCCAGGAGCTGGAGGTGGTTTTCAGGGACTCTGCTTGATGAATAAGATGGCCAAACACGCAAAGTAGTCTCAGAGCAGAGAATACCAAGACCAGGGAAGCCTTCAGGCAACTGGGTGAGGGCAATGTCACAAGCAGTTTGCACAAAGCTTATTGATTAGCCCCCACCTCCGATGCCAAGCACATGGACCAGTGCTCTGTGGCAGCATTAGGGCATGTGGAGCCCATCAGGTAGAAAGGAGATGGTGCTACCAAACATGTCTGCTCAAGTCAGGACCCCAGACAACTGTAGTAACAACACCCCAATCCTACCCCCAGACTCCCGCTCCCTCCCCAGCACCCAGTCTGGCATCTGTTCCATACAACAGCCAAAATGAACTGCAAATTGTATATCCAGTGTCCATCCCCTCTGCAGTTACCGGTTCTTCTGAGACTTAGGCCTTGGCCTTGGAGCTGTTGTCTGTGCTGCCTCCTCTACACCTTCCAGCCTTAGACGCTGCTCTACAGTCACATCCTGTGGAAGCTTTTTTCTGGCCCCTGACACTCAAATATCTGGGAGCTATTTCCTTCAGGAACTATTTCTCTCTCTCTCTCTCTCTCTCTCTCTCTCTCTCTCTCTCTCTCTCTCTCTTCTCTCTCTCTCTGTGTGTGTGTGTGTGTGTGTGTGGTGTGTGTGTGTGTGTGTGTGTGTGTGTGTGTTAGAGAGAGATCACTGTCTGTGGCCTTGCTAGGGTCTAAGGACTAAGGGTCTAAGGTCATGTGACTCTAATTAGAATTAGGAAGAGAGTGGTCTGCACAGTTACTGTCAAGCCGCCTCCCCACACCAATGTCTACTTCTCCAACTCATCCTGCACAGTTGAGAGGTCCCTCCTGCTCCTGCTCCAGTTCAGCTGGGGAAAGAGCTGCCTCCCTGCAGTCTCTGAGCTGACCTATCCTCTCAGACTACAGTCCTCTAGCTGTGCCTCAGGTACTCCTGCCTTCAGAAGCCACCTCCAGTCCACTGCAGGCATGGTGTCAAGAGTCTTGGACATCCAGATGAGTCCCATCCTCCCAGACCTGGGCCTGACCAGACGTGAGACAGCATGGAAAGTCGAGATTATGGAAAATTTTACCTGTCACATCGCCTTCTGAGGAGCTCTCTGAGGACTGAATCTCTTTTTTCCTAGATTTAGGGCCTAGTCTTCATATAAAAGTAAACTCTCTCCCCTCCTTCCACGGCAGTCCAGTGTGAAAGTGTGGGCAGTCAGTGGTGGGAGAACGTGGTTCCACATAGGCAGTAGCCAGCATCTCTATGGATAGTGGCTTTGCTGTCCCATTCTCTGTGAGACCCCTGACATGGACTAGCAGACACAGAAGGTTACAAGGCATATGTCTGAGTCAGGATACATTCCTTTGATCAAAATTTGGTCTAGAGGTCACACTTTTTTTCAGAGGAGTCTGGGAAATGCCTAGCTGTTCCCCAAGGAAAAAAAGACAACAAGCTGTTATCAGTAGGCAGCAGCTCCCTGCCTGGCATATATACTTTGGTGAAATACAGTTTCTGTGGTAAATGGGTCAGCTTTTTAAACTTTTGCAGTATTTATTAAAACTAAATCACCAACATATCAAACATAAAAGTTCACACATACTTAATATAAGACTAATTTCTAGGCTATAAAGATATGTTTGAATAAAAGTGATACATGAATGGCAAGTTAGGGGACATTGTATGGGATTAAAAGGCTCAAATGCAAGGCCACCTTGTATGATGTGTAGTCCCAGTGTGTGCTATGTGTACAGCCTCTCTGTATCGTCTTCCTTCTCTGTAGCATGTCCTCACACCACAGGCCAGGTATGGCAGTTGGTTTGACAAATGATTGACAATAAAACCTGGCATTTATCACATGTTCTGTGCCTATTAGATACTCAGGTTATTAGAGAACCTGTATTGCATCATTTAATTGTCCCAACGATCCTGTGAAAGGTGTTATTACTGCCAGCTTATCAATGAGCAAAGAAAAGCTACTTGCCTGGCCACATTCTAACCACAGGTCACCCTGCTCCTCTGGCTGGCAGTAATTTAGGAGGCTACTCCAACAGTGTCCCTTCTGTGTCTGAGCCTCCCATGTCCCATGCTGCTGGGACACGCTTGTCCAAACTTTTCCATGGGTCTATGCTTTCATTTGTCTTGGTACCTACCTAGGAAGGGAGTTGTGGGTCATAGGGCCGAGCATGACAATTGTATAAAATCTTGAAAACCCTCTCCAGAACAGCTATACCAGAAATGGGTAAGGCTCCCTGCTGAGACACTCCCACTCGCATTTGGATTGTTATTCTTTTTCATTCTTGTTTTTCTACTCCCTGATGACTCGGGAAATTTAACACCTTTTAAAATGCTTTTTGGTTGTTCTAGTGTAAGATATGTTTTGACTTTTTTATTCTCACCACTTATTGCAGCTCTATTAATGAATTATAAAGGGGGTTTTAGTTTTTAATAATTATTAGGGGGCAGTAGTGCCATGGCGCACTGCCGTGAAGGGTAGAGGACACTTGCAGGGATCAGGTCTCTCCTTCTACCATGTGGGTCTCAGGACCAAGCTCAGGTCACTAGTCTCAGCCGCAGGCAGCTTTACTGACTGAGCTATCTTGCCTCCCATTTGGAGATTTTTATATCCTGCATACAAGTTCTTTGTCAACTATGTATAGATTATAGATTGCCTTTAGGAAAGGACATGTGTTTAAATACATTAGTTCGTGAACGTGGAATTGCCAGCTCAAGCTTCTCCTCTGCCGTCTCCCTGCTTCTGAGTGTTGGCGGAGAATCTGCAGGTCAAGAAGTGTCATAGACAGCCCACATCTCAGCTCTCAGGACATCACTTCTGCCCTCTGAGCCTTATTTTTATGAAGTCTAAAATGGGGATGTGTGGGCATTGGTGGCGCACGCCTTTAATCCCAGCACTTGGGAGGCAGAGGCAGGTGGATTTCTGAGTTGAGGCCAGCCTGGTCTACAGAGTGAGTTCCAGGACAGCCAGGGCTACACAGAGAAGCCCTGTCTCGAAAAACCAAAATAAATAAATTAATTAATTAATTAATTTTAAAAAATAAAAATAAAAAATAAAATGGGGATGTAAGACACCCGCCACTTTGGGCTGCTGTGAAGGTGACATGATAGTGTCCAGAGCTGAGACATGGCTCTTGATACCCTGTCACTAAGACTATCAGTGCCCCAGGCTGTACACTGTGGGCTCCTTCTGTCCGTCTCAGGACAGAGAAGCCTCAGCTTCCTTCCCTTGTGTAAGTGAAACCTTGACCTCACTTCTACATCCCACATCCCTGTCACAAAAGGCTCCTAAACCAGCCTCTTCGTCTGAGGGGCCAAATAACTTCCTCTCCTTGTGACCAGCATCATCCCCCTGCCTCCACTTCCCTATTGTCTACCCTGTGTGTTGCTGCTGCAATTACCAACAGCTGCCTTTCTAAACTGGAAACTTGGGGCCCCCGGGTAGGTGTTCAAAGGAGACCACTTTGCAAGGGCAGGGCTTGGCTGTGAATGGTCTCACCTCTGAGTATAAATAACAGGCTCTATTCTTAGCCAACCAGCAGGTCCTTCTGCCGTAACTCCTAGAGTCTCCATTGGACCTCGTTGGCTGTCCTTACTGGAGACAGGCCACTCCTTTGCCTTTGGCAGGGCCCAGTCTTTCCATACGTGATCAGAAAATTCAATTATAGAGCCAATTACTGATTTCCTGAGCTTTACAAGGAGACATGAAAGTTTGATTAAGTTTGAATTCCTCTTTGGCTAATAGCCAGCCAAGGCCAAATAGGCTGTGGGAGACTTTTGTTCTTGATTCTGGTTTTTTCGTTTTGCGGCAGTGTTCCTGGGATAGGGGAAAGGTTTTGTGTTGTGGTCTTTGTACCCTCCTTACTTTATGAAAGGCTCTTCCTCTGTTGTGATGCATGAGATGTAAATCCCCCAAAGACTGGTTGCCAGGGTGACAGTCTCTGGAATTGAGCTCAGCTAAACAAAGTCCTTCAGCTTTGAAGGGAACAGTGTTTATTTCCCATGCAGAGGCAAGCTCTAGTGCCCACAACAAGGCTGTGTTCAAGGTCGCCTGCCTTCATGAACAGGGACACAAAAGCAGCTCACTGGTCCCCCTCCTCATCTGCAGCAGTGTGGCTGGGCTCTGGCTGCTTCCCACCCAACACAAAAGCATGAGCAGATGCCGAGGCCACAGAGCGTGGCTTCAGAGGGTGCCTCCGACCAGATGGTTCCCTGGCCCAAGAACCTGCAAGCTGGCCCTCAGCCAGTGGCCGTCTACTGAGTGCCAACAGCCAGGCCTGGGGTAGGTGGAGCTGGGGAGCCACTCTGTCCCTAGCAATACAGCTAGCTATTTCAGCCACTTCTGGGAACTGGAACTGGCCTGTGGTCAGAGCAGACTGGAGCTCCTCGTCAGTGTCTGAGTTGGCTCTGGGGTACCATTTCTTCCCCCTAGGAATAGAAGGAGGTGACCCCCAGTTTTCTGGAAACAGTTGCCATCATAGACCTCGTGTTGAAAGGTGTGCATCATCTGAGAAACTCAAACTGCCGCCCATGAAATCCCCCACGTAGAGATAGAGCCCTTTGTCTTTTCTAAGCTTATAGGGGTCTAGGAGCTCTGCTTAAAATCCTAGTACCCCTGGAAGAAGAAACATCTGCTCACAAAACATATTAACTCTCAGCTAGTGGGCAATAAGGACAAAGCCCAAGGTGGGTCAGATAAACCTCACCTCCCTTGTGAGCTCCACTGTGTCCCAAATCTGTGCCCTCTTACCTCAGATAACATTGGCAGTGTCCCACAAAGCATCCTCATCCTGCCTTATCTCCTCATCCACACAGCAACCTTCAAGAGCCAGAATCTCCAGTACAGACAAGGAAGCCATGGGTCGGAGTGGCCAGCCACCTTGCCCAGCACCACACAACCTCCCAGCTGCAGGGATGTCTTGGGCATAGGACACCTACTTGCTTTGATTGGCTTGTTTGTGTACGTGTTTGTTTGTTTTTAGAAGGTGAGAATTTTTGCTAAGTCTGAATTTGGGTGTTGATTTTTTTTTTAATGAAACTGTACAGCTTCCTAGTAGAGTTGTAATTAGGAAATGCTGTGTTAGTCAGCGAGGCAGAATTGAAAAATAACCAGGCAGTGCTGGAAGGGCTGCTTTCCCCCTCCTTAGAAATTTCAGTTTTGCCACACTGGGGGAGAGGGAGTTGTGAAGAGAGGAAAGATGCGTGCAGCTGAGCAGGACCAGGAGGCTCTACTCCTGCTTTGTGAGGAATTCAAAAGCAACAAGAATCATTGTGTGGGGTGCTTCTCCTATCTGTCAAACAAGAGGTGAGGTGGGGAGAGAGCAGGTGAAGGAGGGGGCTGGGAGGCCAGGCCTCTCTTTGTCAGGAGGGGATAGGTAACTGCAGAGAATCCTAACATCCCTTCTGTGCCAGCATACCAGTGACACTGGTAAAAGCCACAGCAGCGCCTACACGCTGAGCATATATGCCAGGCAATGTTCCAGAGACCCTGTTTCTGGTTTTATCCCAGCCAACAGGCTCCATTTAATAGCCATATGTTTCTCTTAGTGTGAATCCAAGAAATAATTGTGCAAAGTATGGGCTTGAACTTTGCTTAAAGTGAGTTAGATAAATGAAACCTATTAAGAACGTGAGGGGCGGTGGCATCTCACAGATGGAGCAGATATTCTGACATAGGGACAGAAAGGTCTTGGATGCTGGGGAAACTCACTATATCCACCCCTGTTATGGAGAAGGAACCTGAAGCTCAGAAAGATTGAGTGACATATCCATGTGACACAGCTGAGAGCTGGCAGAGCCAGCACTCGACTCTGCAGACCAGATGAGAGTTCACAGGCAGGTAAACGTTCTCATCTTTGCTGTGCAGGTGCAGTCTCCAGCCCTGGCATCCGCCTTCCCAGAGCTGCCCACTGCAGAGATTTTTTTTTTCTTATGATGCAAACAGTGATCTGGGGAGTTGGGGCCTGAGTCGTGCTTCCTCTGAACCAATGCACAGGAGCCACTGAAAAGCCCTTTCAGAAGGGGCTGGCGTGATGCTACATGTGACTGACAGAGCTCTGGTTGCCAGGCATTGGCTAACCCACCGTGGCTCCACACAACCCAAAGGGGGCCTGTCCTTTCTGCCCTGGTCTCTGCAACTCTTACTCCCTGTCTTTCTTGTCTCTGAATTTTTTTTTCTGAATAACGAGCTATCGACTTGATACATCAAATAACTTGGGTTTTTTTTTTGAACGCTTCTTTCTATAAACTCTAACCCCCAAGCTATACTCACAGCTAATTTATGCAGAGCTGAGATTGGGCACAGTATTAAATGTGCACTAGGCTCTAGCTGAGGGCACGCCTTGCCCAGAGCAGCAAGTGGGGAAAGGGCATTTTCAGCAGGATGGAATCAGCTCCGCCAGGTTTATGGCCCTGCTGGGGGAAATCAGCACAGCTCACCTGAGCCCAGAAATCTTTTAGACACCCACATTTTATAATTGAGCAGGGTGGATCTAACCTGGTGTTCTAAGGCTACAGGCCCAAAAATGAAAAACAGGTGAGGGTGAGCAACATATGTATATGTACCCATACCTATATGTAACTGCATGTGTAGCTCCTCGGGGGGGGGGGAGTAGGGGAGGGGAAAGGAAAGGAAGGGGAGGGGAAGAGGGAGGGACAGAAAGAGAGAGAGGGAGGGAGGGAGGGACAGAGGGAGGGAGGGAGGGAGGGAAGGAGAGAGACAGAGAGAGAGAGAGAGAGAGAGAGAGAGAGAGAGAGAGAGAGAGAGGGAACTTTATGAGACTTAGCCCTTCCTCTCATCTCTGATTCCGAAATTGACTGCCTGGGTGAGTACCCACTGGCTCTTAGTTCTAGCACACACCTTTAGCCAACTGTGCAGCACAGAGCAGCTGCCGCCCACCGACTGTTCCTCAGGCTCCAGTGTCCTCAGCGGCTTCTGTTCCTTTCGTCCT
Organism: Grammomys surdaster; assembly: GCF_004785775.1. Classification (NCBI taxonomy): domain Eukaryota; kingdom Metazoa; phylum Chordata; class Mammalia; order Rodentia; family Muridae; genus Grammomys; species Grammomys surdaster. The sequence goes on along the minus strand of NW_021604646.1, from coordinate 9,140,904 downwards.
CACAACACCTAGAGAAGTCGAGAGCTTACAGTGGGAATGCTGACATCTGGGGAGTCCCACAGTCTGTGGCTGAGTTGGGGTGGGAATCTAAGTTTCTCTTCCCCTGGCTTGCTCACTGGATGCGTCTGATAAATGAGGCATATGAGAAACATGATGACATGGATTGAACAGGAAGAATCAAAGCTGGGAAGCTTGTCTGTCGTGCCTGTGGGAACCAGAAAATACAGTCATCCTCATCCTTGAGACCACCAGCCTCTTCTGTAGCCTCCGTCAGAGATGTCAACTGAACCAACAAGAGGAATTTTTCTTAAGCATTATTTTAAAATGAGTTTGACTTGTCTTCTACTGATCTCACCATTGCAGCAAGGCAGTTTTAGTTTTAGGCCCCTGTTCCCTGGCATACTGGTGGAGGCCTGCCTTCTCCCGAGTGTCCAGCATCACCTCTCTCCAGCCGGTGCTCTACTGTTAGCCCCGACTGTGTGAGTACAACTGATTAGCAGACAAGAACAGAGCAAGAGCTCAGTGGTCCAGACAGCAGAGCTTGGGACCTCGCTAGAGCGCTGCCCTGGATCTGATTCTGCCTTTGTTACCTGGGCCTCCAGCGTTAACAGACTTTATGAGTATATCCCAGTGACTTGAGTTTTCTTGTAAGGATTCAGCCTTATCCAGAGGAGGTACTGGGGAGCTCTAGGCACAGGCTGTGGTGATCAAGAAGATCCAGGCCCAAGCCCTAACTCGCACACAGCTTTTCTCTGGGCCCTTTGACCTGCATCTTGGTCTCAGTGCCCTGGGGATAAGATGAATAGAAAGGAGGCTTTCTGTATTGACCTCTAAGCACTTAGGTCAGAATCTGGGAATTGTTCGCAGTGTGTTAGAAGTGGGGTGACACGGATATTTAATGTTTTTAGTTGCTGCTCTCTGTTGTTTTGAGGAGTTATTTTTGGCCAGACCCCAGCTGTACTTGCTTGGCCTTCCTTTCCTTCCATGTAGAACACAGCGAAGCTGTAGCGTTGTTGTCTGTGAGATTTGCCAGGAAAGTTGTAGGTGTGTGCAATTTGTAAGGCAGTGGCTATTGTAATGAATTTTTTAATTAAAAAAAGTGGTATTTACTTAGAAGTATTCAGAATATCAACAAACCAGCTGCAGCTTTCTTTTAAGAAACAGAGTGGTTTTCAGTTAACACTCCATATAAGCTATATCGAAGACAAGTGAGACAGAAAGAACTACTGGCCCATGGATAAGTAATCGGTGCTGTGCCCCCCACCCGCAACCGTGCCACACAAGGTTAGCACTGTTGGAAACACCGCCAGGACAGGGCTGGCAGCACTGTTGGTAATGCGTTACAGAAATGAAACACTGCGGTTTTTAAAACATCTTGCTTCAATTTTTTTTTCTTTAAAAGGAGTTGTGTGCGCTGTGGGTTGAATGCTTTGTAGATAAGAAAAAACCTAGAACCAACTTCCTCATGATCCTCTTCCTCTTCTTCCTCATGCTCTTCTTTTCCTCGCTCTTTGCAGGCATGGCGCCCCTCCCCCTTTCCCCTGCTACCTCCTTTGTTCCTCCTGGCAAGTCTGCACAAAGGATGCGGATGATGACGGTTATTTTTGTTTGGTTTTGGGTTTGTTTTCTGGGGGTTTTTGGTTTTGGTTTTTTTGGTTTTTTGTGGTTTGTTGTTGTTGTTTGCCTCTCACCTTCTTAAGGTAGCCTTTTCCCCTGTTTTGTTGTTTTTCCTCAGGGAGGCACAGAATCCCTTTGGCCCCTTTGGCATCTCTGTGGTGCTCAGTGTGATGCACTTGTAGTGAGGTCATGTTGAGCACCTGATTTCACTAATTCATTGAGAACTCCTAGCCCTGTCAAGAGGCTGTGCTGGTCCCCACCTATGTGTGAAGATGCAGTGTAAAGGCTAAGAGGCTTGATTTCCAAACTGCTCAGTTACTGGTTCACATCGAGGTATGAATAGGAAGTCATGAGACCCGGAGCACTCCCCACCTTGGGTCCTACCAGTGCATCTCCCAAAAGTGGCACCTGTGTCTAGCCTCACATCCTCCCCCTCCAGCTCCCTGACTCCCCTTGATCACTGTGGTGTTCTGTTTTCAAGGACTCTGTACCAGCCTGGGTTTATTGGATCCCTGTGCCCTGGCTACTTGGTAGTTCAAACTGTTGACTTTTTCCTGAAGAATCTCTCCCACCACACTCCCTCTCCCAGCCCCTGGTCCATCGGAGCTTGTTCCCACCTGCATTCCTCTGAGTTCCACTGGCTTAGATGGACCAGTGTCCCAGAACCTAGAGCTAGGCATCTCCTTCCTTGGTCTCAGCTTTCCAACTTGGATGAGGAAATGCAGGCAGCATCCTTCCTTCCTTCCTTCCTTCCTTCCTTCCTTCCTTCCTTCCTTCCTTCCTTTCTTCCTTCCTTCCTTCCTTCCTTTTTTGAGAATTTTTAAAATTTTTGTTTTATATGTGTGGGTGTTCTGCCTGCTTGCTCTTTTCTGACAGTACCCTGAATGTTTAGGGATCGTATACTGGGTGTAACTCTGAAGGTACTTTGAACACAACTGTCCCCTGACCTCTTGTCTATCCCAGGAACTTCTCTGGCCTGAAATGGAACTTCCAAAGCCAATCAGGATGAAGTCAGGAGAGAGGGTCTTCCAAGAGTCCCAGGTAGCCTGCCATGGCTACTAATGTGCTTTTCACCTTGCTTTTAGTGTGCCACCTCTAGCCATGGCTCAGGGAGGATACATCAGAAAGATGCAGACTCTGCCTTCTCTGTTTTTTCAAGGCTTATACACAGAAACCCATCCCCCAACCAATTGGTGTGATCCAGAGCCCCGTGTGACCCTCAGAGGAAAGCTAGGTGTTGAAGCAGATGAGAGGCATTTCCTGAACCAGACTCCACCAGTGTGTCCAGCCTCACAGAGTGTCACAGGCGTGCCTGAAGAGCCACCTGCAGTCATTTCCTGAGTGACAGACCCTGAGGAGGAGAAGATTGAGAAGTATCAAGAAGGGGTGGAGCTTGAGCATGCGTCTGGATAGTGAGGCCCTCTGGAGCAGGGAGCGCCTCAAACACTCAGACACCTAAAGCACTTGCACAGGGGCAATGTCTTAATGACAGTGGACATTAACCTCAGAGATGCTCCAAAATTACTAAATTCAGAGTGACTTGCTGTGACCCACTGACCCACTACCCTCCATCCCTGAGAGTGACTTGCTGTGACCCACTGACCCACTACCCTCCATCCCTGAGAGTTGCCATCTATCATAGTGTTAAGCTTCTCCTCTGCATCTTCTCCTCCTGAGTGGGCCTCAAGCTGAAGAAGCTATGGCCTCTGTCTAGTGCAGCTCCTTCATCCCATAGACGTGTGGTAGGAACCCAAAGTTTCTCAATCCAAGGGTTCAATGTTTTTTAGCCATTCTTTACCAAATTCATTCAACAAATGTTTATTTATCACTTACTTTGTGCCTGCCATATTGGATACAAGAGTGCCCAGCATGGGTGTTCTGGTGGAGGGGAATAGACTGTAGAGACAAACCACGGAGGGTAGAGGCCACACTCAGTGCCACCTCAACAGAGAGAAACAGAGGTTCTCAGCCCAGACATTTGTGAGCCCCTGTCTGGAATCTCAGAGTTTTAGAGGCCCAAGTTCTCTGCTGAATGCCAGTCTTCTCTCGGGGCTGATGAGGATCTGGGGCTACTCAGACAAGTGGCTCACTGGCCCGTCTCCAAGCTGCTTCTCCTGTAGTATTGTTGAGCCCCGCAGGACAGTGTCACCAGTGAATGTCACCCCCTTGTCAAAACAGTAGGTATGCTAGATGATTGAACTTGACATCGAGCTTAACTTTTCAGAGGTCTAGCTATCGGTTCCTGAGAGGAGAAGAAACCCTCCAGATTAATTACACAACTATACTCAAAAATATTTCTGTAAGTTTCTCTGGGAAGGGTAAATAGAAGCAAACATTTTATACTTTCCTGCTCACGTACTGTCTGCAGTTTTCATTTGCAATATCCCCGTCCAGATAACTAAGAAAGAATATTGCCGGGCGGTGGTGGCGCACGCCTTTAATCCCAGTTCTTGGGAGGCAGAGGCAGGCGGATTTCTGAGTTCAAGGGCAGCCTGGTCTACAGAGTAAGTTCCAGGACAGCCAGGGCTACACAGAGAAACCCTGTCTCGAAACCCCCCCTCAAAAAAAGAAAGAAAGAAAGAAAGAAAGAATATTAAAGGATCTGGAATTTAGATAGAAAACCGAGACCCTCAAGACAGACCATCCTGTGCTATACATGACCCACTTCTACAGAGTCCCGTGCTGCCCACTTCAGACTTACTACAAGCTGATGGCCTTCTCGGTGACCACACATGCAGGCTGCACCCGTGTGGCTGTGCCACTGTGTCAGTCACACATAGATGCCAAGGGGAGACACTCCCACCTCTGCTGGAACACACCCAGCATACTTCTCCAAGTGTTCTCAAGGTATCAGGACAGCCAGGAGTCCTGGAGTCCCGGTTCTGTTTACCAGTGACATCACCTCCCCTCATGGCTTGTCTACTGTTCTGGATTTCCTGTCATGGTGAGCACAAACCTTGGTGAATGAATTCTGGGCAGTTCCTCTTCTGCCTCCTCAATCCTACCTCCAGCTGCGCCGTCACTGCCTGTCCCACTAACGACAAAGTGCTGGTATTTGGCACCCATCTCAGGCCATGGCCTGGAATACATCCATTCTACCATCAGTACCTCCTAACTGAAACCAGCAGTGAGCATGGCTGAAGTGGGCCCTGCCCTCGCAGAGCTCCCTGGGAAGAGAAAGAGTCAGCAAAGAGACGAGACTGTTTACATGCTCTGGTGGTTCATTAAAGAAACAAAAAGCGTGCTAAGAGCAGAGATGTCTGCTGTTGATAGTTTGGGGAGTGGGAACAGGGGAATCCAGAATTACCCTTCTCTTCTGACTTCTGTTTAGACTGAGACAAAGAAGACGAAGAGTTGAATCTTGCAACAGGGAAAAGCCAGTGCAAAGGCCAGAAGCTCTGTCTGTGGCAGTGTCTGGAACTGGCATCAGGGGCCTGCAGATGGGTAGGGTGATTGGGCAGTGGCTGTGAGTGAGACCCAGGGGAGATGCGACTCCAGAGCCTGCCTGGCCTGTGGATAGAGCACAGAACGATGCCACGGCCCAGGGAAGGGTCTTAGGAGATGTGCTGGTCTTAAGTTGGTCCAAGTCCTGCAAATCTGGGACTTGAATGACTGGCATTTATTGTCTCATATCAGAGGTCACGATGGCATGATGATTGTCTTGTGCCTGTATTTTCACATGGTCTTCCTTCTCTATGCATCTGTGTCTTGATCTCTTATAAGATGAGGACCTTCCTTCACTGTCTTCTTCTCAGCTAGAGCGCCTCTTTAAAGATGGAAACCCACCATACAGTTACATTGCGTGTTAGTGGGGATAGGCATTACAGCGTAGGAATTTTAGAAAAACCTGAATCAGCTTCTAACAGACCTTTTCGAATGCACCCATGGCAGATGAGGTAGAGAAATGCCCACGCACCTCAGGAAGCCATAGGAGACTTCCAGCCTCAATGCCACCTGCTTCCTCTTTGTTGAAAGGGATGGTTAACAAAGAAAGTGACCGTCCTCGTGTGTAAGGCGAGTGGATTGGGGAGGGACAGGACACCCAGCCCCAGCTACTCCAACTTCTTCCCTCCCCACTCATTGCATGGTTCTGTGTCCAAGAAATGCCTAGAGTGTGTGCTGAATTAGCTAGTGACCTCACAGCCCCTCCAACTGGGTTTCTGCAACCTCTGGAGCCAGTGCACAGCCTTCCCCAACAGCCGAGCCTCAGGTCAGGCCTCTAGTTACTCTGGCCACCATACACTAAGGATAAAAATAACTACAAGGAAGAAAAGGCCTTCAGGAAATTACCTTGAAATTCAGAAAACATGAAGCCAGGTGCCATCTAATTAAGATGACATTTTAAAAGGGGGGAGGGGAAGAGAGGCCTGGGTGGCATTTTAAATTGCAAGTTGATTGTACAACCTCTCTAATTCTGGTTCTGAGCGAAGTTTCCAACTGGAACAGAAAAACAGGACTTCAAAGACACTGCCTACCACTGGTCATGCAACCAGGGTAGAAGGAGCAGCATGGGGCCCTGGGCACAATGTGGCTTCCAGTCTGGGTAAAGGCTAGGGACTGTGGGGAGCTACAGTCCTATGCAGGGGGCCTGCTGGGAATCAGTGGGGCCACTACTGGGAGGAGAGCTAATCAAAACATAGCCTCATCCTTGAGAACAACAGCATTTGTGCAGCCGAGGCCTCTTTGGGGGTATCCACTGGACACAGTTCCAGCCTGGGGTAGCCCCAGGCTGGCAGCCCACCCCAGTCTCCCTCTGATCCTTGTATGTAGCACTGGGGGTCATTGCTCTTGAAGGACTTGCTCCTGGTAACCTCCCAGGGTTACCAGGTATAGAAGACCTGCTGCCTCTTTCCAGAATTCTGGGAAAGATAACCTAGACCCTCTCCCAGTGTGTATAGAGATATGGTGGAGGGCAGGGGTATATGAGTGCCTGTTTGCCCTCGTGGACTCCTGAATATTCTCTCTAGTTCACCTTAGTGCATTGCATGGAGATACTCAGGGCAGCCGGTTCTGCTGTTATTACCGTTATTGCTTCTCACACTGCTAATCCTGGTGTGCATCACACACACACGCACACACACACACACACACACACGCATGCGCGCGCTCTCTCTCTCTCTCTCTCTCTCTCTCTCGACCTTCCTTCACTGTCTCAGCTAGAGTGCCTCTTTAAAGATGAGAGAGAGAGAGAGAGAGAGAGAGAGAGAGAGAGAGAGAGAGAGAGAATCTTTCCAGACCATGGATTTCTACAGACACCCTGAAAGGAGCAGTATGCATGAAAATCACCACAGTTTTACAGCTGAGGAAACAGTCACACACAGTCATAGTGACATGAGGCTACATACAGTTTTTATTTCAAGTTATCTTAACGGATCAAACATCTTTTTAGGTATGGGAACTAGAGATCAGCAGTTGAATGGTTGCCTAGCATGGACCAGGCCCCAGGTTCAATCCTTAACACCACTACCCCTCAAAATCTCCGCGTAGATTTCATAGGTTATACTACATTTCCTTTTGTCTAAAGTGTGTTTAAATAGGAAAACATTTTAATGGCAGGTGCCAAGTAAATTCTAGCTGAACTGGTGTAAAAGGCAGCAGAAATTTAACAGGTGTTTCTTGCATGCCTACTGTGTGCCATGGAGTGTTCAGTGTGGAACATGACCTTTCCCCTTGGGGCATGGAGAGCATGGGTGGCAGGGTGCAGATAGATTGAGACTCCAGAAACCTTACCTCTCTCCTCCCTAGTTGATGCGTTATTTCATCTGCTTCTCTTTAAAGCAATAGAGTGTGCCCAGTAACCTATAACCTAAGCAGAGGCTGAGCGCCATGCCAGGGGACAGAAGCAAGGGAAGGAAGGACACAGGAGATAGAAATATTAGTAAGAAATATTAGTAAAAGTGCCAGTGTTATAGCAATCCTGAATAGGCCTGGCCCAGCGGGAACTGGACGAGGCAGGCTCCCACCCAACCTCTCCCCGGGACATGTCCCCACCTCTTCTACCAGGCCTGGGAAGACAAGACAGACAGACCACAGTGCAAAGTAGTACTGTATGTGGCCTGTGGTGTTGGCTCTGGAGCCAAGGGTTGGGCTGCAGACCCCTACTGGCCAAGTGCCACTATTAGCAAGTCTTGTATCCTACTGCACAGAGGAGATGGGGAAAGGGAAATGCCAGCGGAGGGAGAGGAGAGAACCAGAAGGACCTTGGAGAGCAGAGCCAGAGCCCTGGTGGCATCTGGTGGCCTGTTGAGTGGGCCTATAGTTACATGAGTGAATGCCAGCTTGAGCCAAGGCCTTTCACCCCAAAGTGGGAAGGGAGCACCATTGCAGCTCTGGTGCTCCTAGAGCACCAAGCTTTTCTTGTGAAGCAGAAAGCCCATCATCCTTCCCCTCCAGATCTGGACCCAGGCCCTTCTTCACCCAGTGTCAATGGCAGGGAGATTCAGTATGAGGAGGGCCAAGTGGGAAAGGAAACAATCACCCTCACTCTGGACCCCAGGAAGTTTTCAGGCCAGTAGCATCCGTGATGAAACAGCTCTACCCATCTGCCCCTAGGCTGGCCTAGACATTGCAAGGTGCTGCCTGTCCCTCCTTCCTCCTGTCACTCAAGAGCCCGGGGAGTGGACATGCAACCCTGGCACCTCCGTGACCTCTACCTCCTACCTCACCCAGAGCAATGGGCTGGGACCTCGGCCTGACCCAGCTGGTACTCAGCCACAGCTGCCTCTCTACCTCACCTGTGTTGTAGCTGATAGGACTATTTGTCATCCTTGTTTTTTACACCTGTCACCACCCCACCTGCCTCATGTAAACACTGCTGGAGTCAACACACTAACCATGGGTCCCCAGAGTAGGCACCACTCAGGCCCTCCAGGAGCTCCAATCTCTTAAGGCAGGGCTGAGGAGAATAGTGGTGACAGCAAGAGAGTCTCCCAGGTGGCAGCTTTTCCTGCAAAAGACCTGTCCAGAAGGAATTGGACAAGGCAGGCTATATCCACCCCTTCCCCTGGGACATGGCCACACCTCCTCCACAGGGCCTGGAAAGGCAAGGCAGACAGACGAGTGGGAAGCAGCTCTGTATGTGGACTGCAGTATTGGGTCTGGAGACAAGGGTTGGGCTCCCTCCTCACCAAGTGACATTCAAGTCTTGGAACCCAACCTATATCAGTTTCTCTGATAAGAAAGTAGAATCAGTGGCAACATTTGGTACCTTTTAAAGAAATGGAGCCCACAGCCTGGGGAGATAGCTCCATCCACACAACCATGAGAACCTGAGGTCAGCTCAACCAGTGAGCTTCTGGCTCATGAAGAGACCCTGTCTCAAGAATAAGGTAGAAATCATTGAGGAAAACACTCAGTCTCGATGTCTGGCATCCACATGCACCTGCCTGAGACTCCCTGAGTGCTGGCTGTAGCTTCCAGCCCTCCACTCAATCCATGAGACTGTCTGCCACACCTCAGCAGCCGGACCCCTCAGCAGCTACACTTTCCATAGCTGACTGGCGGTCCTGTAAGATTTACTCATAGCCCCTTGAGACACATGCCAGCAGTCTATAAGATAGGAATGGACCTGAGGAACAGAGTCACAAGTTGTAGGAGCAGGGTCTAAGTTAAGAGAGCACACCTCTCTCCTTCAGCTTCTCATGTTGAGACTCGGGCAGGTGCCCATACACCCGCAACACCTGAGACCCTGGAGACCCTGACATGGAGTGGATGAAGAACCTCAGGCTTGGAACCTGCACCAGGCCATGGGGTCCTGCTAGAATTAAAACTAAAATAGTGTTCTGCTGTCACTGTGGTTATTTTTATGGGTGCTTTCTATTTAGACTACTTTATACAGATTCTCCATTTTCCATAGGAATATGACATTTATAAAGTACAAAGATGTGTATAAGGAAACTAGTATTAGTCACCGGCTGACGCAGGACTTGAGCAGAAGATTTGAAGGTGTTGGGGAAAGAATGGTGCTGGAAAAGAATAGCCTGGTCTACTGGTTTTCAAACATATTTAACCTGTGCTTGTGTGTGTTAGATTTTATATGTAATTACATTAGAGGTTAGAACTAGGAAGTTAAAGAGATGGCTCAGCAGTTAAGAGCACTGACTGGACCGGGCGGTGGTGGCGCACGCCTTTAATCCTAACACTTGGGAGGCAGAGGCAGGCGGATTTCTGAGTTCGAGGCCAGCCTGGTCTACAGAGTGAGTTCCAGGACAGCCAGGGCTACACAGAGAAACCTTGTCTCGAAAAAAAACAAAAACAAAAAACAAAAAAAAAAAAAAAAAGCACTGACTGCTCTTCCAGAGCATCCAGGTTCAATTCCCAGCAACCACAATCATCTGTAACTCCAGTTCAAAGGATCCAATATCCACAGGCACCAGGCATGCACATGGTACACAGACATATATGCAGGTAAAATACCCATACACATTGGAGGAGGAGGAAGAGGAGGAAGAGGAGAAGAAGAAGACAAAGAAGAGGAAGGAGAAGGAAAAGGAGAAGGAGAAGATTAGAATCAAGAAAGTTTTAAGTATTTCTTCATTTAAAAATTACTAGTAATTACTGGGCATAGCAGCTCCCTTCTGCTTAGGATCTGGAGGTGAGAGGCTCACTTGAGCCTGAGGGTTCATGATCAGCTCAGGCAGGTACCGAGGCCCAGTGGTAAAGTGCATGAGCCAGGCCTGGATTTTACTCCAGAACTACAAAAATAATAAATATGATAAACTCATTACCTGCTGATATAAATAACACTTTATGAAATTTTCCTATGTTTTCCAAAAAATATTTTCTAGTATGAAGAATTCCATGGCTTATTATCTTTACAGATCTCTTTGAAATCTTGCCTGACAGAAGATAGCTCCAGCTGATGGGGTTTTGCCCTTATCTCATGGGATGTGTTGTTTGGGGTATAGAAAATTGTGTCCTTCACACAAATATACAGTTTTAAAAGGAAAAAAAATACTTTTCTAACCTTTTTCAGATAAGTATTCTTCAAAATTCTCCAAAATATGTAAGCAGCTTGTGTATACATTCTGTTGTTGTTGTTGCTATTGTTGCTGCTGCTGCTGCTGGAACCCAGGGTAGCAAAAGCTCTCTCGTTAAGGTCTACCCTACCCAACTCTTTCTTCACTCTGATATGGGTGGGGTCTTACTGAGTTGTCCAGCTTGGCTCAGAAGTCTAGGTCCTCCATCCCCAACCTTCTTTTTGCTTTTTTGTTTTACATTTATTTATTTATTCATTCATTCATTCATTCATTCATTCATTATTTCTTTATTGAAAGTGTATGTTTCTGTGTGTGTTACAGAAGATGATTTCTCCTTGTAACAAGTGGGTCCCAGGGATCAAACTCAGGTCATCAAGCTTGGCAGCAAGACCTTTACCCACTGAGCCCTCTCACTGGTCCAGCATGGAAGTGTCTGACCACTCTGATGAATGGTACAGAAACTGGGTCTGACCACTCTGATGAATGGTACAGAAACTGGGTCTGGAAGAGTGTCCGTGAATGATCTGGAGAGGGGTACCAGTCTGCCAAACTGTCAGCCTCACATCCTGCCTCTGCCTATCCCATCGTGTGTGTGGAGTCCCAGAATCCATCTTTTCTCTTCGTTAATTGGGTTGCTAATATCTACTGGCGAGGCAGCCCTCATTAAACCATTCATCTTTGTTACTCTGTATTCTGAGGCTATGAGGTTGGCCATTATCACTTTTCTCTCTTTGACCAAACTCTCTGTGGATAATCTGAATCTGCTCTTGTTCATTTCTTAGGAATTCTGTCTATCCAATTTGAGTTCGCTTGTCCTTTCTTAAAACACTGGGCTCAGAAGAGAGGACGGAGAGGGTGAGGGGAACAGCGTGAATTTGAAATTTTCTGTCTCGTTCACCAAAGCTGATTTGTGAGTGAATGGGAGCCTGTTTGATGCCTCAACTGCTTAGAGTGAGTCTGTACCCACCCAGGAGAGAAGGGCAGCAAGAGGAGGACTGGAGCCAGGCGAGGCTGACCCGAAGGATAGATGGTTGGAGCTTTGAGCGTAGACCATTAGTTACTGTGCCTAGAACCTGTAGAAGCTGGGTGACCAACATCACTGCCCATGAAGGTTGAACAGTCTGCCACTGTTGCTAACAAAGTGAACAGGGCCTTCATCCTGCATGTGATGATTCCATCCTGCCCCACCCCACCCTCACCCCACCCCGCACCTCCTCTTGCCTCTGCCAAGTCCCTTGGACCTGTTTCACACAGGTGCTAGTGGGGCTCCAGATTTGCAGCTCAGCATTTGTTATGAGAAACTCTGCAGGAAGTGTTTTCCCTTGCCATAGCAGCTCCACCACAGAACCCCACAGTGCCTCATGAGGGAGACCAGCACCCTGTGTGAACCCAGGCCCATCTGTGTGCCAGGGGGACATCCACAGGCTGCTTCAACTCCAGGTCCCATTGATATCTAGAAAAGGGGCAGGGCTGTGTGGAAGAGCAGCAGGCTTAAAGGGCAGAGGCATTGTCTTAACCGGAGAGAGAAGGCAAGGCTGTAAACTACCAAATCCTCAGTTTTGCTGCAGGGTCTTTGGAGGGAATCATGAAGGTCCTCTCCCCCAAAGTAAACACATACACAGTCCTACAACCCCAGAGACCCTGTGCTGACAGTGTGCTGCAGGCGTGCATAAGTGTTGTTCCAAGCCTTAAGCTCGAAGGCAAGAAGCTCCAAGCACATTTAGTCCCAGTCACTAAGTAACTGATATACCCCAGTTACTGCTACTGCCGAGGACAAGCCAGCATGTCTAAAATGGATGGTGGTGGGTGCCACTTCTACTGAGGGCAGGGACCAGACTCTGCTGGAGATGTGAGGGAGCAGGGCCACTGTGTCCCCTTGAAGTGCCGCTGCCAGCCACACCTGGCTGAGGCTTCAGTGTAGAGCAGAAGGCTCTCTGTGAGTGAAGGAAACATGGCTGTATATTTACAAATATACAGGCCTCAGCCAGGTATGGCTAGCAGTTTTCAGAACACTACCCCTACTGCTCTTTGCCTGATGGAACTGCAGTGCCTCCGTAGGGTCTCAGCATCTGGGGTCTCCGCCCTTTGCCCCAGAGCGCTAGCCAGCAGTCCAATAACATAGCCCTGGTGCACTGGGCTGGGTCCTGCCCTGTCCAGTCTGTGGCGCCTGGCTCCTCTTGTTGGTCTGTGCTCTCCTGCCCTCTGGTGGTGATGGAGACAGCTGCAGCGCATGGGGCCCGGTGGGGCCAATGAAGGCCTTCTCTGCAGCTGGAGAGCTGGGGGGTAGGAGGGGACACACGCCCCTGCTCGCACTTCCATTTCACTTGGCCTCAAAGATTAGAGATGGAGGAAAACTCTGAGCGATCCAAAGCAGCTACTCAGATGGAAGGGGTTATTATTATAATTACTATGATTATTGTTATCAAGATTATCATGCCTGCCTGGAAAGTCTTGTACAAAGCAGGCTTATTTATGTCAGCTTGTTGTTTGTGTCTGAGGCGCTTCATCTTTGCTCATAATAACTAGCATTTGCGGGGCTCTTTCATGCTGCAGAGCTTTGTCATATCTTCAGCCCGGCTCTGCACAAATAGCCTTGTCACCGGGTATAGGAGCAGAGGCTCTAGGCGGGTAAGCGGTCTGTCCAAGGCCACTGGCAAACAGGCACAGGGCCAGGACTTGAACCTGGGTCACCAACTAAAGATGCCTATTCCTCTCCACGATTACCCTTTTGTACCTTCGCTCTTGAGAGGACCTGGATCTTTTGTGATCCTCTGGCTCTCAGATTCTTTGCTGCCAATTCTTCTAGAAAGACCTACATTGCACTCAGGAACATGGAAGAGTTTAGAAAACCCAAGTCTTAAAAGGTGCAGTTTGCCCACCTGCCTTCAAACAATGAATGTATCTGGCGCCTTGTAAGCTCCTGGAGCTGGGTAGAAGATACAAGGCCAGAGTTGACTTCACTTGACCATTATTAATGCTCACCCTGGGATATAGCACTGTACAGACAGGCATTACTACATCTCTGAGACATTGGAGCAGAAGTTGGCATAGAGGCTGCCTGGGACCCAGCAAATGGGAGCTAATATGCACAGTGGGCAGGCCGGCCTTTGTCGGGCCCTAGAAACTTGCAGCTCTAGTGGATTCTAGCTCAAGAGACCAGCTGGAGACAACTCTGGAACAACAGCCTCCCTGGGTACCAATGGGCTGTCCCGCTGGCTGACCTGACACAAGGTCTGAGTACTGTTTGCAACATACGTTCTGCAACCCTTGGTCTTGTAGCCCACCCTTCATAGAAGGGGGTCTACTATGTGCCTCCAGTTCAAGGGCATCACTACCCTGGTACCACCCTGGACATCCTTGCTCCTAAGGGCCTAAGACAGCCTGCTTCCAGGGAACAAGCCAAGCTGCACCCCACCCCATTTCCTGACCATAACCTGCCATCATGCACAGATCTCCACAAGGAGTCGTCTAGATCCCTGAGGTCCTCCAAAGCGATTCTCATCACACTGCCTTCTATCAGTCCATTTGCATGTCTACATTAGGAGTAAGAGCCATTTAAGCAGAAAGAGTATACAATTTAAAACAGTAAGAATGACCATGCTGTTTCTCTGTCAGTGGGTCATTGGTGTGATTTTTTAAAAAGGAGGGGGTATCTTGCTGTTGACTTCTAGAAGCCACCGCTTCTCCCAGCCTCCCGATCCTAGTACTTGACTGTTGGTGTTCAGCCCTGCAGTCGCAGCTGTTCCTGAGAAGGGTCCCAACCTCCCCAGCCCGTCACGGTAATCATCCTCCTCACTACTGCGTGTCCACAGCAGCTCAAGAGGCGCATCCCCATCCTCCAGGGAGATGCTAGCACAGCTGACATCCTACACTGTGTGTCCTGTTGTGTCACATGACAGCCCTGTGGAGAAAACAAGGAAGTTGTCATCCCCATTCATAGCAAGGACACTGGACCATGGCTTACACTGGGAGCTTAGGTTGAGACCAAGTCTGGGCCCACTCACCCAGGCCTTTCAATGGAGCAAGAACGATTATAGTCTCTCTCCAGTGGGAGAAAAAGCTTCCCTTTCATTTCTGCTCTACAGCCAGCCTCAGGACAGTAGGAGCAGTGTGCAGAAAGGGACTCCTGCCCTCAAGCCCAGGCAGGCACATGTCTACAAACTCCTTCCTAGACTACCAACTGAGTTCTCCTGCATGCTTCTGTCCAACACATAGCCAGACCACAACGCTGGAGTGCCATCCCAGCACTCTGGGAGAGAAAGGAGCCACTCAGGCAAGAAACTTTACAGAATGAAGGTACCAAATCCAGGGTGCTGTCCACAGTCAGAGAAGATGGCACTCGGATGCCAGAAGAGCTCTGTGGGCTCCAGCCCTAGGAAGAGGATCTTCCCAGAAGCCTTAACTCGAGCCTGGTTGGTTAGGAGGTAGAACAGCCAGGACTGTTGAGATACAAGTTCAAACGTAAGGTGACCATCCATGTGTCCCATTAAATTTAACAAAAGTGGGGACCAGGAAACTCTGTCAAGAAGCCCAGTGGCACACATGGTTCCTGGCACAATAGAATCCAGGCACTGACTTTTTTTTTCAACATTGATCTATTTCTGTCTTGGCTTGTGCCTTCATCAGTGGCCACTCCACACTCCTGCAGGCTTTGGGATTCTTCATTGATCATTTCAACAAATATCCTGGGGGCTGGTTCAGGTACTGCGGTTGGTTGTAAGCTTAATTTGACAAATGTTTGTACACCTCAAACTGAACATGGGCCAGTAGAATTATCTAGAGCATGTGTGTATGTCCCCGAGTCATAAGATAATGTCAGCCCCATCCACACTCAGATTGGCTCAAGGAAGGGCATGTCTTCCTCCTGGGAACCTAGGTTTCTGCTGACAGCAGACTAGAGTAGAAACGTAGAGGTGGAGAGAACAGCACCCAACAGAAAGGGCGTGGCCAGAGGCAGAGGAAGATGGCCTGGCTCCTGCTAGAAGCTGCCCCTAGATGTGCCTCCTACATTCCAGCCGAGACAGGATCCCATGGCATACTCTCTAGAGATGGTAGCTCCAAAAGGGTTCTCTCATAATCTCCAAGAGGTCAGACCTGGTATCTTCATCTTCTCAGGCAGCTGTAACCTCAGTCACCATAGCATCAGATATGTGTTTCTCACAATTCTGGAGGCTGGGAGGTCCAATAACAAGATACTGGCAGATTTTTCAGTCTGTGAGGGCCCACTTCCTGGTTCACAGACATGTGTCTTCTTGCTCTATCTTTGTTCCACATGATGGAAGGGCTAAGAGTCTCTCTCTTAGGTCTCTTAGAAAGACATTAGTCCCATTCATGAAGACTCTGTCCTCACAACCCAGTCATACCTGCGTGATGACTCCTACACCATCATCCTGGTAGCTGAGATTTCAGGAGAATACAAACGTTTGGACGGCAGCACCTCATGAGTCTACCCTAAGGACAGGTCTGCGCTTTGCCAGACCTTATTTTCTCTGGGCATAGCACATCCATTCACGTCTGTGACCAGCAGGAGCGCACAGTGCTGGAAAGTGAGCAGCACCTCTGGCTTAGGAGGAAGTCTAGATAAGATCTTGATCAGGGTGAGCCCCTTTCCCCGGGCCTGAGGGCAATCATGCAAAGGAACAGGGTAGACTTCCTGCTAATTGCTTGGTGCCCTACACAGGCTTCCAGGGATGTTAGTGAAGCTCTGTGACTTCCCTCTGTGACTGTGCTAAGCGGTCTAAGATAGGCACTAATGCAGCTTCAGCTCTGGCCTCAGGTGACCTAGCTGCATCTGAGATGAGTCCTGAGCTGGCAGCTATAGCATAATGCATGCTAGGGCCAAACCTGACGCTAAAATGCCCAAGAGCCTTCATAACTTAAGCTCATCTGTGCAGTAGCTGTATACAGGGCACTGTGAGCTCCAGAGTACCATGAGAGGTCAAGGGATCACCCTGCCTGAGGAACAGGCACATTCAGCACTGGTCACATCATAGAGAAGGGACCATCAAGGTGGGCGTGGCCGGGGCACGTGTACCTTGCACAAATGGAGCATCTGATAGGGATTCCCAGCCTGATGAACTAATGGGAAGAAAGGACTGTATCTGGCTAGGGCCCATCAGTGGGACAAGGGGGAAGTCTGAAGACAGGGTGCGCTTCGTGGGACATGATGATGACTTCAGAACTTAGGAACAATGGGAAACCATTCAAAGAACATAAACAGGTAGAACATAAGCTATTCATAAACAAACAGCTCTTATAACCATTCATATTAGGTTTGATTGCGAATGCTCTAAAAACAGTTGTTGAAATATGACAGAAGTTTTGTTTTAAAGTTAATAATTACACAGTTGAAATCATGTCCGCACAACTTGCATGCAGTTGTCAGGGCCTGGGTTGTTTTCAGATCACTGTCCCACCTTTCCTGGGTGATGATGCCACCCAGCTGCTGGAGCTCCAGCCACCATGTCTTAAGTTCTGAGCACTAGGAAGGAAAGGGGGAGGCGTGAGAAAAAGGTGTCCCTTCTGTTTATTATTTTTCCATGCATTCATTCATGTACAGTGCTAGGAATTGAGCCGTGTGACTCATGGTTTCTAGATAAGCATCCTACCACAGAGCTGTTTCTTTAGCCTCATGGATAATATCTTTATTTTACTTAAAAATTGCATTTAGTTAGTTAGTTAGTATACAGAGAAGAGGGGAACTTAACATGTCTGTGGATATCAGAGAACAGAGTGTAGGAATTTCCTTCCACAATGGGGTGGGTCTCAGGGATCAAACTCAGGTCATCAGGACTGGGCCTTTACCCACGTAGCCATTTCTATAGGCCCTGGATCTTTTCTTTAAATGGTAGCTCCTTGTTCTGCTTGAGCCTACTTCTGTTGGGGAATTTGTTGAGTGAGTCATCCTAACTGCTTGAATCATTAAGATATGCACCCTTTTAGTTGTATGCCATTGTGCCCAGATAAAAATTTGGGGTTCTGCTGTGCAGTTGTGATGCACACCTTTAATCCCAGCACTTGAGAGGCAGAGGAAGGCAGATCTCTGAGTTTGAGGCCAGCCTGGTCTACAGAATGATTTCCAGGACAGCCCAAGGCTATACAAAGAAACTTTCTCTCCAAAAAACAAACAAATAAAATGGGGGTTCTTTTGCTGAAGAAGAAAGGAGTCTTAGTGTTAGGACACTAGTGATCTCTGGCTATGTGATACCCAGACTGCAGAGAGTAAGACCGAAGCCACAGTAAGCTGGTAAGGTCACTGGAGAAAATGCAAGCAGCTGTCCATGGCCTCTGTATGGCATCTCTGCCAGATGGGTAGCATGAGAAGTAATGTCACCGCTAGAGGAGATGAAAAGGGACCAGGGACAGACAGGGGATAGCGTGGGCTCCTCCCTCTCAGCTTTCATGGGGAGAAGGGAGAGGTCTAGACCTTGAGCTGTGTGTGGAGAACCCCAGAAAACCCCTACTACAGCTACAGGCTACAGGCAAGCCTTCGGGGGCAGAAAGCATAAAATTCCACATATTCCACATCCCAGATCTGGGGACAAAGTAGCCTTATGGGGGCCCACAGTTTATCTAGACACAGCCTCTGTGTACCCCCCACATCCTCTATGTGGATGTGACGTGGCTCTGGTCACTCGGATTAGAGAATGATTCTCACCCACCAGAAGCTTTGCCTGACCTGCCCCGTGAACCCCTTGAGTCCTGCCCTGTTCTAAATCAGTCAGTGCACTGAATTGACAAGCTCCTAGGGGTATGGGGGTTGAGGAACTTGGAACTCTAGTTGGGTCCACTGGCTGCTCCCACAGGTAGTAAGACAGACCCAGAGATTTCAGAGATGCCCCAAGGGCAGCCAGGCCAGGCAGAGCAAGCAGAAGTATGTCCCTGAGTCACACAGGTCCCGTAGCTGTTTTTAGCTTCAGGTGGAGGCTGCTCCCCCTTCTTCACCCACTCCTCCTTGAGTCATTCTGGCTGCCTGGGGCACCAAACGTCCAGACTCACCCACTTTCCAGAATGACCCTAGGAAACCAGGCTGCCTTAGTGAACACCCTCCCTGCCCCCCCCTCAAAAGTCAGGTAAAGTGGCTTAGAGACCCAGGTGTTTGGAACACTGTCCTCAAAGCACTGTTAGTATGGTAGACATGGCCTTCCAGTTTCCTTCCAGGAGTCCCTTCCTTCCTGGAGCAAACAGGAAGAACACAGCTGACAACTTTCTCATAAACCTTAGGCAACAAAGAGCCACTAGTCAGACAGCAGGGCTCCAGAGAAGTCTTCAAGCCCAGAAGCCCCACTCACCTTCTGTTTGCCACAGACCCTCCAGGTGTTGAGCTGTTTCCTTTGTCTCTCCCACCCCAGAGGATGCCTAGGGCTTTCACACAGCCCACTTACTTCCTGAACTAGCTAGCTAGATGTTGTATCTGCTGGTTTCAAAAGGTCTCAGAGCAGAGCTATGCAGTCGAAAATATGGAAAGGCAAGTTGCTCGACATTGTCTACCCAGCCCAGGAAAACCCATTAGCTTCCATTCTAACCCTGCAGTGGTCCTTCCGTGACGTATATTATTAGCCCAGGAATTTTCAAATGGAGCAACCTTACAAGGATGTGTCCCCTGAGATCTGTTTCTCCTAACCTGTGATAAAGCCTCTAAAAATACCACCTTGAGAAACAAACAGAGAAGCAGTGTCACTGGGTCCCTTAACCTCTCGGTAGCCCTGACTGACACCCGTAGGTGCTATGTTACCAAGTGCCTCAGCCAACCCGTGGAACAGCCCTCTCCTAAACTCTGCTACTTGGCTCAGAGACCTGCTGTAGGTTCTACTTTGTGTGTGTATCCCAAGTCCACTGCTGGGATGAATGGGAGCCCAGGCCCATTCATGGTGATGGCAGAGGCCCATGGCAACCAGAAGCAGGCAATATGCATCCTATTGGAATTCGCACACTGCCACCCCATGTCATACTGTGAGCCAAGGAAGGGAAGTCCTGTTATCTGAGTTTCCCTCTGTTGAAAGAACTCAAATGAGGCACCCAGACAGAAAGGGGACTGGAAAGATGCCTCAGCAGTTGCGAGGACTGGCTCTTCTCCCAGGGAGCCCGATGCTCTCTTCTGACCTCCGCAGGCACACACATGGTACACAGATATGCATTCAGGCCATCTACACACATAAAATAATAACTTTTAGTAAAGAAGTAGGGTTCGTTACGGAGTAAAGAGAGACACTCTCCAAGAGCACAAGTGGACAATGGCTACAGGAAGGACCTGCTGTACCAACCCACATATCAGTCAGGCTTCACACTGTTCCTGACGTCTCTAGAACTGATTGCCTCCCCTGAAAGGCATTGTCCTGCCTCTCCAGATGGAATCAACAGACCCATGTGAATCAACTCTAAAGGAGGAGACAGTAGTCTTTGGGTTTTTTTTTTAAACCAGAAAGTCTCCCTAAATAGGAATCCTACAAATCTTACAAGGTTCGACCCCCATCTATTCTTCTCCCACATCTGTCTCTCTCTGGGATAGAGTCTTGATATGTGGCCCTGACTGCCCTGGAACCACCTGCCTGCCTCACAAATGCTGAGCTTGCAGTTAGGGAGGTATCTATTGTTATTCCAACAGTGGAGAAGGCATGTCCCCTCTACCTAGGGCCCACGATTCAACTAAGATCCCATTCTCCTGGCCGGTGCTCAAGACCTCCAGTTGTAGTCCCTGGTCTTACAAGCTTCTGGTGAGGAAAGACCATCCCGGATGACTTTTAAGCCTGCCAACTCCTCACTAGCTAACACTAGCCACAGGTTTGGGAAGCAGGAAGTGTATTCTGTCCACAGGGAGCAGGACAGAGGGAGTGGACAGAAACTGAAGAAGCAGCCAGTCATACTGTTCTCGAAGCTCAGGTGGTTGTGAAGGTCTAAGCACACAGCGTGTGTGCACGGCTGTCCTTGGTAAGCTGTACAAAGCTTCTAGTGTATGCACAGAGGTGGCATACACGGTACAGCCCTGTGGCTCCCAGGAGCCTTTGAGACAATAGTGTTCCTGCACTTGTTCTAAACTCTTGTCGCCTCTGAAAATGAATGAGCCCTGCTTGTTCTATAGCTGAGTAGTGGGCTTGGAGAGCCTGTGAGTTTACCCAGGACTGCGTCTGTCAAGAATCTTGGTCTCTACTCACGAGACTTAAGCACATTCAACTGTGCCCCTCAGACAAGGAGCAGGAGGAAGGAGTGAGCTTGGGTGCCACTGATTGTCTCTTTTCCCTGCTCCCAGATTACATAGCAGGCCTGATGGCCACAGATCACAGAAAACTGAGTACAGATGAAGAAAACTACATTTTAAGCTGGGTGTGATGGCACACACATGTAATCTCAATACCAAGCTGAAGTAGGAAAAGCATGAGTTCAAGGCCAGCTTGTACTACACAGCAAGACCCAAATAAAACATTTGAGGGCCTGAGTTCTTGTGATTCGGTCAGTATTGACATGAGTTTTAAACATCTAAGAAAAGATTAGCTTCACATACATGAAAAGTATAACTCCCTCAGCCGACCAGAGTTCTGAAGTAACCAGACCCTTCCCCAGATAGAGACTGGCTCCAGAGATCTGCTCCCTCAGATAAGAAAACAGTAATTAAAACTCTAGCCCAAGAAGACATGCTTTAAAATTTTGTTTCCCTGCCCAAACCGGGGGTGGGGGTGGGGGTGGGGAATCCTGTGCTAAAGCCTCGTTTTCAGACAGATGGAAGTAGAGGTGTTTGGGGAATAGAAAGGTAGGCAGCTGAGCCCGACCATGGAGTTTGTTACTCTAGAGTAGTGGCTCTCAGCCTTCCTAATGCTGTGAGCCTTTAGTACAGTTCCTCTTGTTGTGGTGATTCCAACCATAACATTGTTTCCATTGCTACTCCATAACTGTGATTCTGCTAACTGTTGTGCATTGCAATGTAATTACAGGTGTTTTCCGAAGGACTTAGACAACTCCCATGAAAGGGTCTTTTGACCACACACACACACACACACATACACGTGCGCGCAAAAGGGGCTGAAACCCACAGGTTGAGAATCTCTTTTCTAGAACTTTCTTGAAGCAGAATGGCTTTGGAGGAAAGTGAGGCCCAAGGCCCGAGGCTTCCAGAACCACTCACATCTCCTGAACGTGCAGGCACTGAGTGGTATCTTGGCATGGGCCAGCTGTCCTGGTAGAGATTCCACCAGAAGCCTCACCAGGGTCTCAGAGCTATGTGTCCCTCTGTCCTTGCAGGCGGATTCCAAGATGGTGTGTGATGTGGTGAGTCGTATGGAAGACACTGAACCGTTCTCTGCAGAACTTCTTTCTGCCATGATGCGACTCTGGGGCGACTCAGGGATCCAGGAGTGCTTCAACCGATCTCGGGAGTATCAGCTCAATGACTCTGCCAAATAGTAAGTGCATACACAGGCTGGAGGCTGGAGGAGAATGCAGGCACGGGGATGGGAGGCAGGGGACTGGTGAGAAGGGAAAGATTCTGGCTGAGAGACAACCTTCAGGTAGTGGCATCAGGGAGGGACAAGAATGACTTTACTTCCTGTGTCCAGGATGAGGAAGAGGTCAGGGAAGGAGAAAGCAAAGAGACAACCACGCAGGAAGTTTCTGGAGGATGGGAACCTGGTCACCACCTATGAGGGGTTAAATATGCTTGGCCTATGGGAAGTGGCACCATTAGGAGGTGTGGCCTTGTTGGAGGAAGTGTGTCACTGTGTAAGCAGGCTTTGAGATCTCCTAGTGCTCAGGCTCCACCCAGTGTTAAAGAGCCTCCTCCTGGCTGCTTTCAAATCAAGATGTAGAACTCTCAGCTCTTCCAGCACCATGTCTGCCTGCATGCTGCCGTGCTTCTTGCCATGATGATAATGAACCAAACCTCTGAAACTGTAAGCCAGCCCCAGTTAAATGTCCTTTTTAAGAGTTGTCTTGGTCAAAGTGTCTCCAGCAAGAAAACTCTAAGACACCTTCTCTCCTGGACCATGTTCGCCACAGAGGAAGTTCCAGGCTAGCAGGTAGGGTTTGTTTCTTCTAGAAAGACCCAGGCCATAAGTATGAATCAAGAACTATAGAGAAGCCAGTTGTGGTAGAAGACACCTTTAATCCCAACACTCAAGAAACAGAAGCAGGCAGATCTTTGTGAACCAAGGGCCAACCTGGTCTACAGAGAATTCCAGGCCAACCAGGGCTATATAGACAAATCTTATCTCAAACAATCAAGACACATGCACAAGAAATAACAACAAAAATATAGAGGCAGAAAGCCATACAGACAGTGCCTGTCTTCTGTCTCTGAGGAAACTATAGACTCGGGGCTGAGCTTTTGCTTGAGTACTTGCTTAGTGCATGCTGGACCCGGACAGTGTTTAGCACCACAAAAATAACTTCCTGAAATGTGTGTGAAAATGTCATAAGGAAGTCCATTACTTTATGTGTTTTTAAAAACTTTTTATTTATTTTTTTATTTGCTTTGCTTTATTTTTGAGAGTCAGGGTCTTATGTAACCCAGGCTGGCCTCAAACTCTCTATGTAGCTGATAATAACCTTGAACTCCTGACCTACCTAATTCTGCCTCCCAAGTGCTGGTGTCACCACCCCTCCCAGATCTCTTCTAGCTTTAAAGTAAAAAGTAAGAAATAAGTAGTTCTCAGTCAAGAAATAGATTACAGAAGCAAGCATATCTTTCAGAATTGTGCTGTAACTAGATAAAAGAAGAAAGGAAGGGGGAGGTTGGGGCAGAGAAGATGAAGAGAAATGAGGATCGGTAAAGCCACCACTGAGGAAGTGTCTCGACCCTTGCTGTGACACCCAGATGGCAGCGTGCTGAGCTTTGCCACCCTCTCCCCATGGGTGGCTCTAGAGTCCTGGAATGGATGACATGCTGGGGTTGTATCTTGGCATTGAGGGTGCCCTAGTTTTTGTAATATTGTATCCCAGCTTTCCAGAAGCATCTGCAGTGAGCTGCTGTGGGCTTTACCCAGCGTTGAAGGATATGTGTGACTCACATCGTTGCTGTGCTTCTCACTTGGGACCTGATTCTGGTGGCATTTGTCACTGTCAGCACTAGGGGGTGGTGCTCCTGGCACCCAGAGGCCAGACGTAATACTAGACATCCTACACTGGACAGTACAGCCCCCAAACATCTGGTCCAAACTGGTCAACCAGTACAAAACATCAATAGTGCTGAGATTAACAAACCATGATCTCTGGGTAAGGTGATGTGAAGGCACAAGGGTGGCAAGTTTGAGACGAGTCTGGGCTATACGGTGAGTCCGTGACTCAATTTTAAAAATTTAGAATATTTAAAACTGCAGTCTGCACTGTACCAGTATAGCCAGTTGCTTCCAACATAACAGCACTCACCAATGGCATGCGGGCGTTTCAGTGGCTATGATGGCAGCTAATAAACTAGGGACCTGTCTTAACTAGTATTTCCACTGCTGTGAAGAGACAGGGCTGTCCTACAGAGGTTTAGTCTTTTATTATCATGTCAGGAAACATGGCAATACACAGGCAGACATGGTGCTGGAGGAGCTGAGAATTCTACATCTTGATCAGAGGACAGCCAGGAGGAGAATGGAGTCCACACTGGGTGGAGCTTGAGCATAGGCTATTTCAAAGCCTACCTCCACAATGACATAATTCCTCCAACTAGACCACACCTACTCCAAGGCCACACCTCCTAATAGAACCACTCCCTATGGGCCAAGCACTCAAATACATGAGTCTTTGGTGGTCATTCCTATTCAAACAACCACAAGACGAGAGTAAGACCAAGAACCTCTTCCCATTTCTCACACCTGCATAGGATTGTACATAGGTAGATACCTAAAGTAGGTTGTGGCCACAAGCAGGTAGTGGCCACCCAGGTCACCAAGCCCTATAAGTTCTCAGGGACACCTTGGCGAGCAGAGATCTAAACTCCCTGTGCACACTCGGGTCATAGGCCTGAGAATGGCCTCCCCAGCCAGATGGAGCAGTCTCAGGCAGCTCCCTCCAGAACCTCCAGGGTACCCTGCCCACCTGTCCCCTGCTGGTCCCCAGGCTAGGGTTGACTTCTCTTCTAGGAGGACTGTCAGGGGTCCCAGAGGGCTTACTGGCCTCAGCCTGTGTTCTGGAGGTCCACCAATTATTCCTCTGAAATTTTACCATTTTATTAATACTAAAGTGAATCCCTTACAAAAACACCTCAGCAACAAAGTAGGGTATGAAATGAGCAGCAGTCCCCTCCCCCCCACACACACACTCACTTACACTCACACACACTGTCACACTCACACACACATACATACTTGCATACACATGCACACACACACTGCCTGTCACTGCTCCTTTTTATATACTGATCCTGCATCAGCCAGTATTTTCAGACTCTTACCTTGAAATATGGAGTCCAGCTCACCTTCCTTCTTCCCACGCGCTCCTACCACTTCCAGTTTTCTGCTCTGAATCCCCCCACTCCCTCTGAATCCCCCATTCCCTCTGAGTATCCCCACTCCCTCCGAATCCCCCCACTCTCTCTGAATCATCCCACCCCCTATGAATACTCCCCCCAGGTCAAGTCTCATTCTCTGGCTCGCCTTTGCCACTTTTTCCTGGTCATGTGTCCCGTGCTGTGGAGAGGGAAGACAGATACACAGACTGTTAAGAGTAGCAGGACCTCAAGTGTCACTTTGCCTTGTCTTGCCATGTATCCCACGTTTACCTGGAGCTTATTTTGTAGCTCAGACAGGCTTCAGACAGACTTTAGACCTCTCCATCCTTCTGTCTCAGCCTCTTGAGTGCTGGGACTGCAGTGCCACCATATCTTGCTTTCATAAATGCTATTTGAGGTCCAGTGTTGTGTGCTTTTAGGAGTTAAACGGGCTCTGATAAAGCTGTGAAAGTGCACAGCTCCAGAAGGAGCCATTAACATGCTAAAACCCCAATTAATAACCATGCCATACCACCCCACCCCAGCCCTGCCCCTTGTAGACCCCAGGCTCAGAGGGAAAGGGAGCGAGCCTGTTTCTAGACTGCTGTCCTGGTCCTTGCTCCCTTGGTGAACATAGCGCTTCTTCACCTTACATGAGACCCACATCAGTCACTAAGCAAGAGAATCCCATATAGACTTGCCTGCAGGCCAATCTTATGAAGCCATTTTCTTAATTAAGATTCCCTCTTCCCAGATATGTCTAGGTTTGTGTCAAGTTGAAAAAAAAATAAAAACCAGCATACATGGTTTGGGAGGCTTCGATGAGACTCAGTCAGCATAAAGTGAAAGCAGGGGCCAGCTTGTATGTTCAAAGGATGTTACCCAGACAAGAAAAGGGTCCCCCAGGCCAACAGGATCATGGAGCATAGCCTAAAAGAATTGGCCATTAGTAGTTGTGGACAAGGAGAATCAGCCACTGAGGACTGAACACAAAACCTTCCCAGATACACTCTGGCCTCCTAAGGAACCCAGGCAGGTCCAATATCACAGAACCACTCCGCTGCCTCAACTCCTTCCCTTGACCAGCCCCACTCTGCCTTCCACCAAGAGCATTCGGAGAACCCTGATTCCAAAGATCCAGGTTCCAGGGAGGTCCTACCACTGCTTGGCTGAGGTAGACCCCCCTGATCCCCACTTACAAGAGCATCAAATGGGAAGAGACACACAGACCTCTTGGTAAAAAAGAAGAAAGTATCAAATGGTAGATGGATGCTCCGAGCCTCTCAAAGTACCACAGAGCTCTAAGACTCTGGAGCCATGGGACTGTCTTGCACTGAGCCTTGGATTTTTGATGTGTAAAGCAGTATATTTGGCACCGAGAAATTAAAGATGGAACATGAGTATGTGGAAAGTATAGAACCTCATTAGCTGGGCATATGGGCCCAGCTCCTTTGAGTCTGAATAAGAGAACCTTAGAGACAGCAAGTCTGAGACCCTCATGCTCTCTCTTGTTTATCCCTATCTGTTGGTCCCACAGTCAACCTTGCAAAGGCTATGGCTGACATCAGACTTTAAAAGTAGTGAGCCTAGAACAGGGCCCGGGTCTATGGACTCTTGTATGTTGTCATCCCCAGCTACCTGGACAGCCTGGATCGGATTGGAGCCGCTGACTACCAGCCCACCGAGCAGGACATCCTCCGAACCAGAGTCAAAACAACCGGCATCGTAGAAACCCACTTCACCTTCAAGAACCTCCACTTCAGGTGAGGCCTAAGGAGATGGGGCTTGGTGATGGGTCTGGAGATGTGGCAGAGAGTTGAGGGAATGTTCATGCCCTGCCTCACCTCATCTGGATAGCCAGGTAGTGTCTTACCTCAAGGATTTTTCTCATTTGGTCAGACAGCTAGATACCAGAAGAAGTCCATCTGGGTAATCTGGGTACTTCATTTCTGCCAAGTTCAAAGACTAAAAACAGCAAGTGACTTGCTTAAGAGCCCCCTGGAAGAGAACATGGTGGTAAGCCTGAACCAGGTGGGTAAGCCCAAGCAATGCCTGGAAGGCCAAAGATCATTATAGTCTCAAAGTTAGAGAGGCTGAGAGAACAGCTCTCCTGCTCACGTGCTAGAGAACCTAGAGAAGGCAAGGCTAAATAAATAAATAAATAAGTAAATAAATAAATAAAAGAGTTTTCCCCAGGTGCAGGCTCTGGATGTTTCTAGGACCCTACTGGAGGATTTTTGTCTCCTAAGAGTAACCTTTACTCACTAAGTAAAGTCTCGTGACGCCTGTTCTGACTTCCAGGTCTGGTGTCTTAATTTCAGGTGAAACTAGGAGACGGAGAGGTGAGGCAGGGCTTTGAGTCAGTCTACCTGAGCACACAGTTCAGTCCTGGGACAGATCTCAGAGGTGATGAGAGCTGCCTCCAGTCCCAAGGGGCTGTGTCTAGTCTCCAGAGTGGCAGAGGCTCATCTGTCAGTCTGCTGGGGCTCAGAACGAGGTACTGCGTGCCCACTGCCCATCACCAGCTCACAGGATGCTACTAGCTCACAGGCATCCCGACCCTCACAGCTTTCTCTGACTCCCTGCAGGCTGTTTGATGTCGGGGGCCAGCGATCTGAACGCAAGAAGTGGATCCACTGCTTTGAGGATGTCACGGCCATCATCTTCTGTGTCGCACTCAGCGGCTATGACCAGGTGCTCCACGAGGACGAAACCACGGTGAGTGACCTAAAGTGAGAGCTGGCCACAGACCAAGTCGACCATCGGAGTCCTTGGGCCTCACAGACGGGCTGTGCCACGCACCCTTGCCTGTTCTGTATTGCCAAGGCAATTGTCAAGTGAAGAGACCACTGTGGCAGAAGCGTCTGGGGGCCTCCTGCTGTGGTTTATGTTGTCCTAATTCACTACAAATGACATATCAAAGTTGGGGTCTTGGCCAGGAAGCACCTTGTTAGTAATAACGGAGTCACAGAGCTGTCAGACCAGAAAAAGAAAAAAGAAAAAACAAAAATCCTAAGCAAATCCTACAAAGGCAGACTGTAGCCAAGCAAGGACATTCATGCAACAGAAAAGGTGGCTTTAGCTTGTCTGCCCTTCCTGGGGTAGTGGCCAGCCTAAGAGGTGTGGGGCTGCCTAGCCAAGAAGGACACCAAGATTGGAAGCATACTGGTGAGTGTCAAGTGTAGCTTTGGGCTTTCTCTGCCAAACTCAGTATCTGAGACCTGCCCCCTGGCTTGAGAGAGGGCCCTCACCTACCTTCCCCTTGGCCTCATCCTGGCTCTGCTGCCCGTTGGTATACTGTTAAGTTCAGACAGCCACCTTTCTGCCTGGGTTCCTGTCATGTGAAAGGTAGACAGTAATAGCACCAGCCTTGTCTAAGGCTGCTGATCGTGGAAGCGTTTCTGGCTTAGCAGTGTCCAGCGTGTGGGTATGTTATCACTGGTGATTGCCCTGAGCCAGATGCATCCACTGAGCTTTTCCCGTTTGGAGTTTAAGTCTGTGGACCTGTTCACAGAGCCTGGAAAAGGACCCAGGCCTCAAGCCTGGCCTACTGGGTCATGGGAGACAAACCTGCTTCTGAAAGTGGGGCTTGTGGCTGTGGGCTCACACTTTGGCGTCGGCCCTCCTGTCTGGAATACAATCAGACCCTTCACCCTGAACTTTTGGGATCAGCACCAAGGGTCACTGTTGGGGGGAGGGGTCTGGCTAGCCTTGAACAAGGCCTGTCTTCCTTATGAGTTTGATTTGTTTACCAGTCCAAGGTCAGTCATCACTGGTATCTGTGGAGGGTGTGAGTGAGCTCCGGGATACGTGCCGTGGGGGTACAGCACTGGTAAAGGAGGACCCGCCGTCTTGAGTGTCTTTAGGCCAAGCTGCTGGTAGGAGGGGTGGTCTGGACTTTTACCACGTGCTAGCTGGGATTCAGAGCTGTCTCTTGCCATGGCTGTGGTAAGCAGTGCTCTAGCCCCAAGCCTCAGTGTGGGGTGGGTAAAACATGCCCTCAACTGCTCTTGAACCCCAGACTCTGTGACTACCTGAAGCCCAAGGCCTTCTCAATTATTACATCCATCCAAATGACTGACCCAGTACGCGCTCCACAACTATGGGCTGCTTCTGTGCAACTAGAGCTATTGTGTTCTTGCCCTTGGCCTACCTTTTCTCCTGGCCATGTCTGGAATTAGATACTACACCCAACATGGAATTGAAAAAGAGTCAAGGAGCTGGAGGCCGGATGGTGGGAGACCCTTCCCACTGAAGCATGGCCTCTTCTTTGAGCCTGACCTGCCAGAGCCAAGGCCTGGGGCCATCAGCTGTGAGGCCCCACCCTCAGTCATCCCCAGAGCACAGAATAGAGCTAAGGGAACGTGGAGTGGGCACCAAGCCTCATGGACTCACATCTCCAGGTTGGCGGTGGCTGGGGCCCTACCTGCCTCGTTGTAAGCTTCTCACTGGCCTCACTGCTCTGCAGCAGCCAGGCCCTGAAGCACTGTCCTCCAGTGTGCTTCCTGACCTTCCTGACTCTTAGCACTTCCCCTGCCTCCAGCTCATTCTCCATTTTTCTTGCTTTCCTCCACAAAGGATGGAGGTAAGAACCTTAGGGAAGGAAAAGCATATGAGCCAAAGTCAGAACCAAGCTCTTCCCAGAGTTCTCCCTCCCCAAGGCTGTCCACCCCAACAGCCAGGGAAGAGAACCAAGCTTCCGGGGAACAAGGGTTGCCTTCCAACTTGCCAGCGGCCTACAGCCGCAGCTCCTGGTTGTAGTGGCAATGAACTAATACTATTGCTGCAGAACTAGCCGTCGTCGGGATGGGGAGGGGCGCGTGTGTGTGAGATGGACAGTTTGGATTCAGATGGATCCAATCCGAGGCCCGGCATCGCTCCTGCCGGCTGTGTGACCATACATTACCGTATGTACGTACACCTTCCTCAGGCTGGGCTGTGGGGAGATGGTGAAAAGTGCCTTATGGGCTAAGAGCTGGAATGCTGTCTGTCCGCGCAGACAGCTCTCAGTAAAAGGTAGTTCCACTCCTATGCCCAGATGATGTAGCCAGGGGACAGATGGTAGCTTATGGAGGCAAGATGTAGGCTCCAATTACCCAGTCCTTGGTCCTCGGCCTTCCCCGAAGCCAGCGATGCACTTCCCTCCCTGGCCTGTGGGGGAAGGTGGAAAGACAAAGATGTCTGGAGGCAGCTCCTGGAGCTAGGCCAGGAAGGCCCTACGGCTAGTGGTTGCCCAACACCGGACCAGCCACCCTGCCCGCTGCACCCTGGGACCCCGCGGGCTCATCTTGTCCTCGTACCTGCTCTCAGCGCCACCCAGCCAGGCCACAGGCTGCCACAACTTCTCCACCACCACTGCCACGAGCGCCTGCAAGGCCTTTTCTTACCAAAGCAAGGCCAAAACCATGGGCAGATTCTGAGAGACCCTCCAAGCCCAGCAGGTATGAAGCACCTCCCTCTGATCAAACATGAGCTAAGAGTTGAAAGCAGCAGGTTCTCAGGGCCCCGCTGGGTGACTTTGCTGTGAGTGCCAGCCCAGGCCTATATGCTCCATGCTGGCTTCTGAGCTGAGGCCGCCCTCCCCACACAGCCTTTTATCCCAGCCACATAGTGCCCATCACAAGGCTGCTGTCGCCTGTGTAGGTGCCTCCCTCAGCTGCCCTGGACTTCCTGAGTCTGAGACCGATTGGATCAATTTTTCAGGATTTCTCTTTTTTCTTCTCTTGTGTTTGCTGTTGAGTTTTTATCTTCCTTTCTGTTTTAATCTATTTTGCTGAGTTTCTTCTTGGGGCTCTCCTGGCTCCTCTTCTGAGAAACCAGCCCCAACTCCCAGCTTTCCCAGAGAGAGCTTCCCTCAGCCTAGCCATAGCCCAGTCATCCAACAAAGTCACCCAACCAACCAAGGCCACAGCAACATCACCCCTGAGACACTGTCCCCCTGGTATCTGCTTCCAACTCAGGATTAATTCGAGGACCTCACTCCTCGGTTAATGTTATTCAACTGAATGCGTGCACCCTCCTGATCTCGCTGGCAAAAAATGAATGAGACCCTGGTATGGACGTCTGCATGATCCACGGGCTCGTGTAGACCATGTTGGATGGTGGTTGTACCCCTGTCCTCTACGTGCATGGTGCATGTCCTCTCCAGGGACTGCAGCCTCTGCAGTGACCTCACTGCTCTGCCCAGGCCAGCTCTCTCTGAAAGGGACAGCACTCCTGACCCACCCCCGGCTCCAACCAAACCTGCCTGTGTGTGGAATGAAGCAGGGACATGTCCTGTTTGTCCATGTGGGCCCTCTGTCTCTGTCCCCAGTAATGCATTAAGAGCATTGGTGGCCCGTCCCTCTGCTTGTCTCGCTGTGTCATAGCCACAGTAGGTCAGGGTGCTGGGTACGGCCAGCCCTCACCTGTATCTCCACTCTGTTGCAGAACCGCATGCATGAATCCCTGAAGCTTTTTGACAGCATCTGCAACAACAAGTGGTTCACAGACACATCCATCATCCTGTTCCTCAACAAGAAGGACATATTTGAGGAGAAGATCAAGAAGTCCCCGCTCACCATCTGCTTTCCTGAGTACACAGGTAGAGCCCTCCTCACCCCACACAGGCTCCTGCAGCCACGGGGCAGAGAAGGAAACTGGTGCCTTTGCTGTGCTTGGGTATCCAGATCGCCCTGCAGAAACCACCCTTAAAGACCTGTACTAGAGCCAGGCAGCTAGAGCCTGGGCCCCTGGCTTGTTATGTCTCCATCTCCTGTGTAGTCCTGACAATCCTAGGGAGCTCGAGTGAGGGATCTATCAGCAGAGTGCGCACGCACAGTGGGAATGCACAGTGTCAAAGGGACAACAAACAGGGTCTGAGAGTAGCAGGGTCCATCCCTGCTTAGCCCCTGGAGAGAGGCCTAGGCAGACCACAGCCTTTCCACATAGGTTTCTTCATCCATGAGATGGGGGCTGTCAGTGGCTATCTCCCCCAACTCCTGCAGATTTACCATCAGGGTGAAAGAACCGCGTGACTATGCAAAGCATGGCACTCGCTACGCAGTCTGTGGTCAGTACAATTTGATGTCACTACTGCGATCACAATAATATAACAGCACCTCCCACATAAGTGACCACAAGACTGACATGGCCCATTGGTTGGGATAGACTCTGGCAAGCAGCAGGGCCTTGCCTATACTGGAGAAAGTGCAGGGACAAGAGGCCCGCTATCAGTGACCATGGACCCTGTGGGAGTTGAAAGTGCAGGGACAAGAGGCCCGCTATCAGTGACCATGGACCCTGTGGGTGTTCAAGACTGGCAGCCTGATGAGGTGGGCTGTAATAAGCCCAGGACAAGCCAGTCCTTGTCAGCTGTTCTCAGGTGACCAGGTCCTGGGGGACACAGATCCTGGCAGCATGGTCCTGTGGGTCATGGCCTGAGGTCAGGCAGGTGGCACACTGTTCTACACCCTGCCCTTCCTACACTTGCTCCTCGAAATCAGGCCAGTAGGCCAATAGGTAAGGACCCCAAGAGCATTCAGTTGAGGAGATCAGGGCTCAGCCTCCCTTGCCAGCCAGCCAGATTTCTTCTCCAGCTTTAAGATAGCCTGTGAGACCCCCTTGTGTGCTGGTCACCAACTGAGTCAAGACAGGAGGGGACCCTAACTGGGAAGAGACTACTAGCCTTACTTCCAGTCCTGATTTAGCAAACAGCATGGTCTGTTAGATATTCAAGGCCAGACTTGTGACCTACAGATATGCCTGAGATGGCTGGGACTCCATCAGATTTGTCACCTCAGCTCTGCACTGTGGCTCAAATTCCAGTCCTTGTCCAGCTCCTTCCTTAGCAAGTGATCCCAGCGTGGTCTATGCTAGCCCTGGATTCTTGGAAGCTGGGGTGGTGAGAGGAGGGCTTCCGTGCAAAGTTGAAGCCTTGCTCATCTGGTCTATCCCCAAACACCCTCTCCCTGGACTTACCAGGGAACCAGATCAATGTAGGGACACCTTGCAAGAATGTGAGCAGGTCAGCTCCCAGTTGTCCTAAGGGAACAGAGGACAGTTGTCAAGGAGAGAGAAAGGAGCCCACAGCACCTCATAGGTAGAATACATGGTCTTCCTACCTTATCTGCAGTGCCAGAAGGGTCCTTGCCCTCTCTGCAGTCTCAGACACACAGAGAAGCAAAACTGCTTAAGGCCAGGCTTCCGTCCCCCACCTGCAGCTTGTGGTGACACAGAAGCTCGTCTGGAGTTAGTAGGCAGTGTGGGAAGAATGCAGTTTCCCAGGCAGTCCTCACCCTCGGACTGCGGTCACTGGGATAGAGCATGTTCTGTTGCTTCCCACGGCGATCTCTGCTCTAGGCCTCCACCACCACCATGAGCCACTGTTGCTGGAGTTGAGCCCATAGGCTTCCTACTCTGTTGCTTTCTAGTGGTCCTGAGGAGGCTTTTGGCACCTGCTCCATGGCCGCTGGCCTGACACACAATGACACAATGGCCAGTCCAGGGCTTGGGTACCTCCACTCACTGACCCCTGCTATTTCATCTTGCAGGCCCCAGTGCCTTCACAGAAGCTGTGGCTCACATCCAAGGGCAATATGAGAGTAAGAACAAGTCAGCTCACAAGGAGGTCTACAGCCATGTCACCTGTGCCACGGACACCAACAACATCCAATTCGTCTTTGATGCAGTGACGGATGTCATCATCGCCAAAAACCTGCGGGGCTGTGGACTCTACTGAGCCCTGGCCTCTGACCCAGCCTGCCACTCACTCCTCCCCTGGACCCAGAGCTCTGCACTACTCAGATGCCCTGTTCACTGAAGGAAACCCTGGAGGCTGGCCTGGGGGGCAGGAGGAAGCATCCTTTGAGAATCCCCACCCTACCCGACTCCAGCTGCATGACACATGGGAACAGGGTTGGGCAGAGGTGTGGAGCGCCACCCACCACAAGGCCAGAGACCACTGCATGCCACCTGGGTGCTCACTGGTCAGCTGTGTCTCTTATTCAGAGGCTGAGTGGGCAACACTGCCATCTGGTTCAGAATGGGCATGTCCTGTTCTCTGTACTTCCTACTCAGTGTCCTGGTGTCTCTTCTACCTTGGTGATAGGGTGGCCGGCAGGATGACCCAGTGGCAGGTGCTGCTTGATTAGGGGAGAGTCAATACCATCTCTCAGCTTTCCTTAGGGTCTGTTTGGTAGAGGGCGGTTCCGTCGACAAAAGCCAACATGGAGTCAGGCCACTTTTGGGGTGCAAAGACTCAGACCTTGGGGAGGTGTTCTCTCCTCCTTCACCTTGGATCTTGGTCCTTCTCTAGGCATCTTCCCTTGCCCTTGGTCTCCCCAGGACACTGACTCCCCAGCACTGACTCCCGTGGGGTTGAGAATATTCCTTAAGACTGGCTGACTGCAAAGGTGTGCTGGTGGAAGAACAGACTTGTGCCACAGAAGTTGGGGGTGGGGCTGATGGGGTAGGCAGCTCTTTCCTGATAGGCTGATGTCTCTGCTCACAGGGGCTCGGCTGTCCTGGGTGGTTGTGAATTGACAGGCCACAGGCTTCAGGTTACAGACAGAGCAGGCAACAGCTTTGCAACTGGAGATTGTTTAGGCAGAAGCACAGGAGACTTAACAAGCCAGGCCCTGAAACCAATGTCCTGCTTTACTCCACCCTTGGTCAGGAAGTAGGAAGCCTTTGGTATATTCCTGGTCTCAGGGCAAGCAATGAGCCAGCAACCTGAAGGGTGGGCTCAGGAGGAGTGTAGCCCAACTCAGACATACAGCCACCCCCCTTCCTAAGAACCCAGGGAGGGAGTTTGCTGCAGAGATTCCTAAGCAGAAAGGGAGTGGTGTGGTTTTTGACAACCCTAGCCCCAGCTGACTTTGGACAGTCAGCACCTGTCCCTGCCATTCCTAAACAGCTCCAGTCAGGGACATCTCCAGTCAGATGGTACCTCAGCCAGTGGTTCAGACGGGCGCTCATGTGCCAGGCTGTACTGGAGGATGCAAATGTGCCCCAGGGCCGTCGGGAGAGGTCTACACCTAAAGGTATCTCTCTTCCTCAAGCTCTGTATTTTCCTGAGCCCTGCTCTGTCACAGGTCAGGCAGGACCCTGGCCCTCTTTCATAGTCCCATGGAGCGTGCCACAAGCTCTGGACTTGTAGGTTCTGACAAGAACAGAACTCTGGGTGGCCTAAGGAGACACGGGGACCTTCCCCAGTGCCACATGCCTGTAGGGGTGATCCTCTGGGGAGCCCACCCCAGTCTGGGTAATCCTCTGGGGAGCCCAGCCCAGTCTGGCTGATTCACCACTTCCCCCTCTACCCACATTTGCCTCCATTGTATGCATCTCCATCATTTTAGGACCCTGTGCCATGTCCTGGGGGTTCCAGAGCCTGGAGACCACGGTCTCAGTGACCTGCTGTGATGGCGAAGGCCAATTCAGTCCTTGGGCCAACAGCAGTTATTTCTCCGCAGCACCCCTGGGTGTGGCTACCTGTGTCCACAGACTGTAGCCCCAAGTTTAAAAGCACCTGCTGTCATGGGGTGTTGGCCAAGCCCCATCTTTTAAAACCATTTCCAGGAAGGTAGAAGTCACCACCCCTAGCCATCCCCCTATGGCTCCCGTTCCCCAAGCGGCCCCTCCAAATCACTGTAGCACAGTTGCTGGAGCCCTCAGCTAGAATCAGCCTGTACCCAGCTTCCCCGCTCCTGTCCCCAAGGCTGCCTTCTACTCAACCTACTGTGTTCAGTCTAGTGCCATGTACCGCTCTCAGCCTCAGGTAGAGAAGTCTCAGGCTGTCTACTAGAACATGGCCCATAAGGAAAGCTGTCCTGTCTCCCACCTGTGTCATCACCAGCAGCTCTGCCATGGGGGACAAATGTGCATGACAGATGAGTCTTGGCTCCGCCGTGGCTTTGGGTATGGGAGAAGTGTTAAAAATGACCAGATCAGGGGAATGGATGTCCCTTATGTGCAGTGGCCATGTCCCCAGAGGAGCCATGCTACAGTTTCTGAGTAGTCTAACTCAGCAGGCCAGGAGCCAGTTTCCAGGAAGAGTGCCTTCACCATATTCGTGGAACCGTGCCTGTTGCCTAGGTGCCTGTGGGCAAGTCCTGTGCCCTGTGCCTATGTCCATTCCGATAATCTTCCCTTTAGGCATAGGTAGAGGCCTCTGAGCCTCTGGGCCGAGCTGTGGAGGGTGCTGGAGGACTCTGGGCCGAGCTGTGGAAGGTACTGGAGGACTCTGGGCTGAGTGTGGAGGGTGCTAGAGGACTCTGGTGTGGGGATGGGGATGGAATCCTCCCAGTCTGAGCCACTCATTAGTAGCTCTGGCCTTCAGCCTCTCCCGATCCCTTCTGTGGATAGAGCCCCTGGGTCCTGGTGCCCTGTCCCCCTGTCCCGTCTTGTACCATGCAGAAGACCTCCATCATCTCAGCCTTGCAGCCCAGCCCCACACCCTGCTATTGGGAACTGGAGGCATCTGACCTGTGCGGTCTGCCCTGGATGTCGCCGAGCCCCCTGTTCAACCCCATACCCAGGCTCTCCACAGGGTCCCCACAGGGAAAGTTGATAGTGCTTTACCCCAGCCCTGCCTTCTGCAGAAAGTTCTGCTGCAAGAGACGTACCCATGGTTCCTAAGTACTGCATGCTACAGCCAGTGACCTGAGGGTAGGGTTCACTCTCCTCCTGACCCACCCCCCATGTCTCCATCTTGACACGGAGATCCACCATACCCAGGAGAGACACATGAACCCTCCAGATCCTCCCTTCTGACCTAGTAGTAGCCTACCACCCTCTTCTGAAGA
The DNA here is from genome assembly GCF_004785775.1 of Grammomys surdaster. Classification (NCBI taxonomy): domain Eukaryota; kingdom Metazoa; phylum Chordata; class Mammalia; order Rodentia; family Muridae; genus Grammomys; species Grammomys surdaster. Next base: position 9,104,122 of record NW_021604646.1, on the reverse strand, counting down.
TCCTGGGGGCACAGAGTATCTTCTAGCTGCCACCCCTTTGTTCTGGGCCTCCTGCTAAGCTCCAGGTACAGCCCACAGCTCTCAGGAACCCAGTCCTGAGGCTCCTGCTCCATTGTATCTGGGCTACTGGAGACAAGTACCTTCCAGGCTGTTGATCCCATCAGGCTACAAGCTAAAGAAAGAAAGTTCCAGCATCCCAAAGAACAGGGCCAGGGGTGTAAGCAGGCTTCCCCACACCCCACCGCTCAGTAAGGAGAGCCTTGTATTCATTTGCTTAGAGAGTGGGGCTCAGACTCACAGACGCTCCCCCGTGCCAGATGATGGCCACATCAAGGAGGGAGCAGATGGAAGAAAACCAGAAATAATGGCCCCTATCCAAAGCCCTGGGCACTGTCTAGACAGAGTGCAGTATCCTATGACGGGCAGCTTTCTTTTCTTCCCCAGGCACAAAAGGCCACCAGCAGAAACAGTGCTCTTCCCAGAAGCCCTCAGGTCCTCCCCTCTCCTTCATCCCCTTAGCCTCCTCCACCAGCCACAGTTGCCTGCCCAGCATGGACGGCAGTCCTCCACTTCCTGGTGTTCACCCTGACTTCTGACTTGACCCCTGTGGCTGATGTGCACGCACCCTCAAGTCCCAGGCCAGAGGCCGGGCACCCCACGTTCCCCTTAGCAGAGCCTTCTTAGGTGCACCGGCCCCACCTCTTGACCCATCGCCATCACCTACCCTCATTAACTGTAATTTTGTAAGAAGAGTGACTTGCTGGTTAATAAATACTTAGTTATTGTAATAATTTATTGGCTGCCATAATGTATTTATTAGTCACCCACCATTAATAAAAAGTGCCAGCTCTTTCTAGCTTGAGTGTGATGTGTTGTGTCAGTGCCAGATAAGCCCACACAACAGGTTTTCACAGTCTCAGGACTGTGGGCAGTCTAGCAGAGTAGGCAGAGCGCTTCTGGGAGTGCTGGCCACCCTCCACGCTCCCAGCTTACCAAGGGCAGAAGAAAGATCTGCCCTGTGCTAAGCTGCTTCCCAGGCCCAGTGCCCGAGTACTCTACCACCTGGTGTCTCAGGAGAGCTAGGAGCCATGGCACATGCTCTGGTGCTGGTCACTGGGACACGGTTTTCTGCTGTTCTTAGCTCTGCTGCCACTTGGGCAGGTCATGGACTGGGAGGACTTGGGGCTGGGGAGGGCTCCCGTGGCTCCGTGCGAAGGCAGTAGTGGGCAGGTGGCTGCTGGCCATCTGTGACCCCTGACTTCTCTCTCTCTTTTTTTTTTTCAAATGGTGGTGTGTGATATGAATGTACCTTGCATCTGTTTCCTCCTGTAAATACAAGCTCTGTGCTCTGGGCATGTTGGTAACGGGCTCTTGAAGGATGGCTGTCAGACTGAGCATGGAATGAGTCTCAGTACCGGCGTGTGCTCCCCCACGGACAGCTCCCCTTCTCACTACCCTCCCAGAATTCTGTCCAGGCCAGAGACATGCCCTGACCCTGCAGAGCAGGTCTGTGTATATCCTTCAACCCCAGAACCTCTGCTAATCTGTGCTGCTCCCAGGACCTCAGACCTTGTTAATGCCTGTGGTCATTGTGTTACTGGACTCTGAGGGGACTATGGTGTTGGGGTAAGGACTGTGGTGGGCTGAGGCTCAGCAGGCAGGGATCCAGGAGTCTTGGTGACCTGGTCTTGAGTCCTCCAAACCTAAGTTTTAGCGACCCTTAAGAATCCTTCATCCTTGTTCCTAGCAAGTAGTCCCCAACTTTAGCTAAACTCTGGTGACCCATCTGTGATTTCCTTCTGGTCCTCAAGAGTTCCCAGTGTCTGCACTGTGCCCACCGCCATCTGTAGACTCAGCAGCGCTTGGGACATGGGGACAGTGGAGTTGAGAACTTGCTTCTGGCTGAGGTTTGGCATTGACAGCTGTAGGACATGGTGCCCCTGTGGGGTGGGATGTCTTTTCCTGTTGAATTTTCTGGGTCTCAGAGCTTCGGTATCAGACTTGCATTGGTTGCCAGTGTCACATTGCTGGGTCCTGAACATAGGGCTACATGGTTCAACCTCCATGAGCAGATTCACCAACAAGGATGGCACTGGCAAGTGAGTCGTGTATAAAGGACAGGGAGGCTTTATCAGAGAATAGATAGGAATGAAGGACAGTAATTCACTGCAGATTCAAGAGGCAAGATATTTTATTCTGTTGCCCAGGGGATGTGGGAAGCAGCTGAGAACTTGGGCTGTGCACCCCCATATTACCATTAACCATCAGGGCCTCTGCTTTTGTTTGTTGCGGAGGTGAGGGGGATGGAAGCCAGTGTCTCCAACATGCTAGGCAAGCAGTCCACCAACCCAGCCACACCTCTCGGGACTATTCTAGTCTCTTTAGGGTCCCAATTGTGTCACCTGATTGTCCCCTGATGAAGCTAAATGACACAAGGCAGGTAGAGAGCTGGGTGTGGTGCTGGTGTAAGGTAACTCCTAGGGGAATCATCTTTCTTAGCCTCCTGCTCAGACGGGAAGGCAGAATGGCCACCAGGCCAGCAGCTAACCCAGTTCCTACTCTTTGTTTCAGGTCCATGAGCTTCAGCAATGTTCGCCAATGCTCACACCCGTTCTGTCCTCCTTCCTTTACCTGCTAGAGAGATCTAGTGTAGATTTTTCAGAGCTTGGGTCCGGCCCCAGGTGATGAGATTCCCAGAGCTAGAACAGACTGTTTAGGACTATAAGAGAGGCTGCCTCTTTCCACATCTCTCTGTGCAGGGAGAGGTTCAATGACAGAGCAACAAGGCACTCTTCTACTGCAAGAAATAGGTGAATGGACTTGGCTTCCTGATGTAAAACAAGTGTCCCTTGCTTAGGATGAATGGCCTTCCTCCTGAAACTTTATTTTGGGTGCCCGTCACACTCAGCCCTTTACTAGACAACTTTCTGTATACAAGCTAGTAATTCATATCTGCCATGCTTAAGACTTTGTAGGGATGCTTGTGGCTGGTTTGGGCCCAGCAAGAGGAGGCATCTCCTGCCCCATCCTCAGAAATGACCCTCCACATTCCTTGAATAGCTACCCTCAAGGATGCCTAGTGATGGTCATAGCATCATCTTCCTGGTGTGTACCCTCCCACCTGTTATCCCATGAAAGAGGCCTGATCGGGCTGAGGAAGCAAGATCCAGACCCAAGGAGAAACCCCAACTGACACCAGTCCAGCACCAGGCTCACACATGCTTTAGAGAGACTGTCACATGGCTAAGGGGCTCTGCCATTCAGAGTCTGGGTATCCTAACCTCAGCCTCATCCAGAGAGCCATAGCTCTTTGGTTCCCAGGCCAGTCTCCCATTGGCCCAGAATGGTGGATACCTGGCATGCTAACATCAGATGCACCATGATGCATACCCACCTGTAGGCCTTATACACTGACCTCATGGAGGAGCCTGGGGTTCAGGGCCTCCTGGGTACTAAACAGCCCAGTCTCTCTTTACACCTAATTCTCTTCTTCTCTTCCCTGTCTCTGTGTCTCTCTCTCTGTCTTGCTCTCTCCCCTCCCCTTCGGGGCTGCAGAACCGCATGCACGAGTCTCTCATGCTCTTCGACTCCATCTGTAACAACAAGTTTTTCATCGATACCTCCATCATTCTCTTCCTCAACAAGAAAGACCTCTTTGGCGAGAAGATTAAGAAGTCACCCTTGACCATCTGCTTTCCTGAATACCCAGGTGCGTGTTATCCTGGCTCTGTAGAAGACAAACCTCCTGCCAGTCCTGACTGTGGACCTGGATCTCCCACACCCCAGCCCTCACCTTTGCCTCCATAAAAGACACCAACTGGAATCCCATAGCCTGTGGGCTCCAGGGACAGGCTATGCCAGCACTGTGCAGACCAGCTAGAGAGCAAGGGGCCAGTGCCGGAGACTGTCGGTATATTGGAGAAGCACTGAGACATGACCATTTGTGGACATGTCTCTGAGTAGGTAGAGGCCTTACCCAAGCCACGGGCATCATGGCAGTTGATTCAGGGATCAAGGCAAGGACAGGACCATTGGTGTTCCTATGCTTTTCCCCCCCTGAGGTCTCAGGACTTAGTAGGAAAGCCTTCCAGATTCTCATGCAATACCTATCCTCCCCTGGCCCAGCACAGTGACCTTCTTGTGAAAGGAAAAGGGCCAGTAGCCTGTGAGTACAGCTCAGGCCCCTGTGCTCTGCCACTGGTTTGTTCTGAACATACCACACCTTCGCCATCATGTCAGCTCTCTCCCCTCTCACACGACCACACGAAAGCTTTTTTTTTTTCCCTCCAGAACACAGCATTCCATGTATTGCAAGCTTTCTCCACCCCAGCCTGCATTTCTTCTGCCTTTGCTGGGTCTTTTTTCCCATTTTGTATGGTTCTCGGAGTAGGGGGTGGGAATGGATCACAGCCAGCCTGCCCCTGCTCCATGCCCAAAAAGCTCTTTCCAAATGGGCATAGGAGAGAAAAGCTAAAGGCAGAATAGATTCAATATCAGAGCCCAGCCCTCAAGAGACTAGACACTTTTAGGGATTCCTTGGAGCAGAATCATGCTGAGGACAAGATCAACACCATGCAAAGGCAGAGGGTGTATCCCATACTCCAGGAATGTGTGCGTGTTGCTTGGACCTGGAACTCACGCACTGACATAGCCCAGGAGTTAGTCTGTGGCACTGGTCTCAGGTCCTAGGGCCACACAGGTCCCCAGAGCCAGCCAAAGGGATCCCAACCCACAGCACAGGTGGATGATAGTCTCTCTCTCTCAGCCTCTTCAGTAGCCGAAACAGCCATGTGAAGAAGGCCCACCATCTTGTACTGTGGGGCTTGCAAAGTGCAAGGAGCAGAGGGAGCCAGTTACTTAATCTGCTGCACCCGATTTTTATCTGGGTGCCATAGCAGACCACAATGCCTCAGGATGGCTGGAGAAATGGTGAGAGACACAGGTGTTTGGTACCAGATCTACATAACTGATTGTCAGTGCTACCATGGTACCGAGGAAGAAAAGGCTGTGGAGACCAAGAATGACCCTGTGCAGGCTGAACAAGTGCAAAAACACCCCTAAAAGGCCAAGGAGGCCATGTCATTAAGCATGGCTCTTTGCAGCCACTGCTGAATTCCTTTGCCTCTGCAAGAATGTGGCCTGGGTGGCCAGTGTCACTGGTGTGGAGTAGATGCTGGATGTCCCCAGTTCTCCAGGGCCTGCAGAGGATACAGTTGGGTGCAAACAGCATAAAGGGATAATAAACAGTCACAAATGTTATGCCACCTGGAATATGGAGTTGTGAGGACACAAAACAGGTAGGAGGAAGCTGGTTAAGAGGTCAGTGTCTGAGAGACGGGATGGCCCAGGGTGTGCAAGGTAACTTTGTAAGAACCCCAGGCTCAGCAGATATGGCGCAGTGGGGCAGTACCTCCATCTGGAAGTCTGCCTGCTCTTCTTGGAGCTTTCCATCCGGGGAGCTCCTTTGACAGGGCAGCCTCCAGCACTCCTTACTCTTCAGTGGCTTTGCTGTAGCTCAGCACTGAATGTGCTTCTGCTCTCAGGAGCTCTGTGAAGGGTGGAAGAGGCTAACCCTGGCCCCACCTGGGGGATGTTCCACTCCTTCCCATTGGCCCAGCACCAGCCAGGAACTCCACCTTGGAGCTATCTTCTGTTTCAGAAGGAAAGAAAGTCCTTGCCAACCAGTGCCTCCAGTGGCCCATACCCCTGCCAACCAGCCTGTGGCTCATACCCACCAGTACACCACTGTTTCTGAACTAGGCCATATCCTAGCAGACCAAGGGAAATGGGTCACCTTCCTTGTTCTGTATGTTTCCAAACTTTTGTCATGGTCTATAGCATATGTTCTTCAACTAAGCAGTGCCTATAGAGCAGATCCAGGAATACTTAGATTGTAGCTGGTTGGAAAAGTCCTTAAACCGCCCACGGATATGCCCTGTTATCCCCACCCATCCTGCCAGAATCTAGGGAACCCCAAAGGAATTGTTAGGGACATTGTTGGAGTCCAATGGGTATCTCACATGATAATATCCTTTAAGCTTGTCACTCTGTTCCCATGCCCTGGCTACTTACCCAAGAATTGAGACTTCCTAGTAATGCCCCAGCCCACGAAGGGACCTCTCAGAGGGAGTTACTACATAAAGATAGACCATAGGCTGGCTTGATGTCCACCACACCTAAAGTACCACACAACCACCTCTTGGTGCCCCTCCTCCCTGGGCTTTGTTTACAGGTTTATTAGAATTGCAGGGTTAGGGATGGAGACAGCTCAGTGACTAAAAGTGCTTCCCGCTCTTCCAGAGCATCCAAGATCAGTTCCTAGCACAATCAGGTTGCCTCACAACTATCCATAATTCCATTTCCAGGAGACCCAATGCCCTTTCTGGCTTCCATGGGCACCCACAGTCACATGTGCATATACTCACACCCGCACATAGACACACACATAAATAAAAATAAATCTTAAAAAGAATCAAATGGGCTGGGGAGATGGCCCAGTGGTGAAGAGCGCGCCCGCTACTCTCCCAGAGAACCTGGGTTTGATTTCCAGCGTCCACACAGCGGCTCACAACTGTCTGTAACTCCTGTTCCAGGAGACGAAACATCCTTTTCTGGCCTCTTCAGACCAAAGCATGCATGTGCTACACAAACATACAGGCAAGCACACATACACAAAAAAGTAAATTGAAAAAAAGCACGATGGAGTTGGTTTACATTTCTGCTCTATGCCGTGGAAAGGTGCTTGCTTTACCTAGATTTGTTAATTTAGTACACTAGATCATCTGTGGCCGATGCCCTGCCCAGAGCCATCGCAGACACACAATACAAACACAGTAAGTAAAGCCAGGGTTTGGGTGGTTTGTAGCTTCCAGTGAGGCCTTGCCCAGGAGAATGGAGTGAGGTAACACTGCTGTTCCCTCCTGTCTCACCTCAGCCACTCTGCCTCCTGACCATACCGGTTCAGACCCAGGTCTCACTAGGGCCTCTTGCTTGTTCCTCTGTATTTTCCTACAGGCTCCAACACCTATGAAGATGCAGCTGCCTACATCCAAACACAGTTCGAAAGCAAAAACCGCTCACCCAACAAAGAAATTTACTGTCACATGACTTGTGCCACAGACACGAATAATATCCAGGTGGTATTCGACGCCGTCACCGATATCATCATTGCCAACAATCTCCGGGGCTGCGGCTTATACTGACCTCTTGTCCTGTATAGCAACCTATTTGGTAATGATTCCAGCACTCAACGAACAGCTTGTGTACACACACACCCACACGCACACACACACACACCACTAACCAGTGCAAGTTGGTAAATAAACTTTAAAGAGGCATAACATAACCTTATCTATACACAAGTATATATTAGAAAAATGTTTTTAGTTAATACTCAAAAGAGCTGCGGACAGAACTGACCGTCTCTAGCTTATCAGTTTTCCTGGGACAGCACATGAGCATGCACACATGTGGGTGCACACACTCACACAGGGCATGGTGGGAGCCTATAGATAGCCCCAGGGCTCTGAGCAGGGCAGGCAGAGGGAGACCTGGTTCTGCCCAGCCTGTCCCCCTCTGCATCCTACCACGAGGCTGTCTGCTCAGTTCTGCCCTGCTCCTCCCCAAATTCGAAAACCATTTAAGAAATGACCAACACCCGAAACATCCCTCTACCCCATAGCCACAACAGGAAGCTCTGAGGACCCTTCTCTTTTGGGTGGTGGTGGTTGTTTTATTTCAAGAATCTAGAAGAATCATTGCTCCGATAAATCCATTGTCTCCTGAGTTTTCTTTATTCATGGGAACAGGGAAAAATTAGAGAGATGGGAGACCTGGTCTGCTTTCTCAAATAATTCAGGGGAGGGAACACATGAGCCATTGCCCAAACTCGACTACAAAGTTTAAGCCAGATTCCCTCAAAGAGGGCCCGTGGACGAGGTGTGAGTGGTTGGAGGGTGGGAGGGGAGGCTGGACTGGCAGACCAGGCCAGTACAAGGTACAAGACAGGGATGGGCTTCCCTACCAAGGGCTCCCCACTGTGTCCCCTACCTGCACTCGTTAAATGTTCTAGGTTTGTTGGTTGGTTGGTTGGTTGGTTTGTAAAGTCAAAGAAAATGGTCAGACTGGCCCCTGTCTCTCTCTCTACAGACTGCTTCATGGACTCTTTGCTGTTGATGTTGATCTCCTGGTAGCATGACCTTTGGCCTTTGTAAGACACACAGCCTTTCTGTACCAAGCCCCTGTCTAACCTACGACCCCAGAGTGACTGACGGCTGTGTATTTCTGTAGAATGCTGTAGAATACGGTTTTAGTTGAGTCTTTACATTTAGAACTTGAAAGGATTTAAAAAAAAAACAACCATTTCTCATGTGCTTTGTAGCTTTAAAAGAAAAAAGGAAAACTCACCATTTCATCCATATTTCCTTTTTATTTTGAAGTAAATAAAAAAAACAAAACCCATACACGTCAGTACCCACACCCTCCCCCTCTCCCCACCCCAGATCGAAGGGGCTGGCCCACAGCAGCAGTACTGGGCCTGGTGCCTCCCAGGGCTAGGCTTTCTAGAAGGCCACTGGCCACTGTTCCCACCCTCCCCCATGCCTGTTGGCTGCGCAGACACCTCATGTACCACCAGGCAGTGGCAGCTCCGCCCTGCCCAGCCACGCGACTCCACAAACACACTCACTCAAAGTTTGTGTAGAAAAAGCACAGCTCTGGCAGGGGTAGCTGCCACAGACAACGCTCATCATGTATAGAAATCCAGCCCGATAGAAGCAAGTCACCCGCCCCTTCCTATACGCCCGTTGTGTGGTTACTTTTTGGTTTTTCTTCTTGTCCTAGTGAGTACTTCCCATGCATACCTGACCAGCTCTGCCGGTGTCTGGGGAACGGGTTGTGTGGTTTGGTTTGGTTTTTGTTTTTCCTTTAACATCACAGCCTCTGGCCTTGGGCAGAAGCCCTCCCTTGTGTGTGCCCTCCCCCTCTCCCTCTCCTCTCTGTTCCAGTGACATGTGTTCCCTCGCTCTCATGTTGGGATGTTTGTGCTGCAGATAAAAAGAACAAAAAAATAAATAAATAAAGTTTTTAAATACCACAAGATGGAAGAAAAACAAAAAAAAATTTAAAAAGATGGAATGTAGTGTTTACATTAAAGCCAGTTTTCATGACCAGTCCTATGTCATTTCTACTTGACTAGTATCTAACCCCAGACCTGTTCACAGTTTCACTTTTAAGACTATTTGCTGAAGACCAGTCACAGCCATTTCAATAAAGGAGGCGAAAAGGCTAAACACAAAAAATTAAAAATACAGAAAAAAAACTTGAAAAACAGGAAAAAAGTAAAAAAAATAAAAATAAAAAGCCCACGGGTCTTTGTAAGCCTTTCTATTCCCAACGGTGAGGTTTCTGTGACACCTGACACTGCCAGCCTACTTCTCTAATGGATTCCTGTGTAGCTCAATAAAGAGAATGTTTGTCTGTACCCGAGTCTCACCTTCTGCCTTCCAGACGATCGTCCCTGGGGTGGGCTTCGCTCCAACAGGAAAGGAGACACTCGACCACGTACCCTGGGAGGGTGGTGGGTCAGGAATTTCTCCACAGCATCGTCTAAGTCCCTCAACATTTTGTCATTGAGGGGAAGCAGTTCAGAAGCACAGTAATTGGGAAAAGTATCTTTCCTCTCTCCTCCACTTTCCCTCCCTGTTGTGCGCTCGCTCTCTCACTCTCGCTCTCTCTCTCTCCTCTCCCTCTCTCTCTCTCCTCTCCCTCTCCCTCTCCCTAATACCCCTCTTTCTTGCTCTCATGTGTGCATGCACATGTTCTTGCAGGTGCACGTGTACACACACACACACACACACACACACACACACACACACACACAAACCTGCAGGAATGAGAGCAGGAAGATGGGCAGCTTCTGTTTGCTGCAACTCCTCCAGCACAGCTGGTTTTGTAGTTTCTGGTGGCCTGAGACTGGAGCAGGAAAAGCAGAGAGAAAACAAGCCCGCCCATCTCCTGTCTTCGGTGCCCAGGGCGTTCCCCTCCAAGAGGAAAATAGGTGCTTCCAAGAAGGTCAAACTGTCCCAGGCTTCTGCACACCCACTTTGAGACCAAAGGACAAGCTTAGCCCAAAGACTCTCCCCCGAAGGATTCCTCTGGTTTTGCTTGTCCCACTGCAGCTGAGTACAAGGGTCCCAGCAGACAGAAAGCATGGGAAGCAACACAACACAGCTTGGCTCTGAGTCAGCTTTGCAGCTCACTACAGCTCTCGAACTATGTGGCTTTGCATAAGAACTAGCAAATGGATTAAGACTGGGCCTACCAAAACGCCTCACACCAGAGACCAGTCATTAGGCAAGCAGCTAAGGGCAGGTTCTGGAACTATTAGTGTAATGGGGGAACCTTACAGGGGTCTATTAGTGAAATCCTATGCCAACAGCATCCCATGTTGAAAGTCTCAGAAGACACATGGCACATGCCTTTGGTCATGTGAATCCAGCATGGCATATGTGTGAAGGTGCAGGCACAATACTGTTTCAGACCAAAGCTAACAGTCCTGTCCCCAGCTGTCATGAGTACCTAGTAAATGCAGGTACACCCTGAAGCATCTTCCACCAACCCCCACCTCTTTTCCAGTGCTTTCCTTGCCAATTGCCTTCACTTCAAGTTGCTGAATACAGAGGGAGCCACACAACCTACAGCCAATCCCTTGACTGTTGTATCAGACAACAAACCAAGACCCCCAATGGAAGGCCAAAGGAGAATATGATCCAGACAGTCTGAATTTCTCTCAAAATGAGCTATATTCTAGCAAGTTCTTTCCCAACTTACCAAACTACAAGTAGATTTTTCAGATAGATAAAAGCCAGTGTTTTGTTTTAAACCTTAATTTTTCTAGTTCTCCCAGTGCTGGACATAGAATTCTGGACATTGCATGTGTTAGGCAAGGCAAGTACTCAGTAGGTTACATCCTAGTATGTAGGTTACATCCTAGTATGGCCTTCTTTCTTAAAGAAGCAGTTTCTGGAAAGGCTAGGGAGAGGAAGGTTCAGTACAGGAAGCACAGGGGCAGAACCTATGCATTATTTAAAAACAAACACACACTCCATGTATAGCCAGGGTTAGAACCACTTCCAAACTTATTGAAAGCAGAGGTGGGAGACGAATCTTCAGGTAAGATAGAGAGCCTTCCAAGGAAGACACACAACTCCTTAACAAGCCTCCTACTTGTGTGTTCCCAAGTCCCAAAGAGCTCACAGATCCCTTTCCCAAAATCTCAACAAAGGATCAAGCCTGCTGGCTGCAAACTGAAGAGTTTGCACCACTCTAGGGAAGGTCAAATGCAGGCTACCCAAGCACCTAAGAGTCAAACCAATCCTAATGTAAATTTGCAGTCATCCTCTCTGCTACATAAAAGTATCAAAGTTTAAAGAAAAAAATTAAGGACCCGAGAAGACAAAAATTAAATATGGCCAATAAGGAAAAGAGGACTACAGAATAGTTCCAAAACTACCCAGAAGCCTCTTGAAGCTTTGCTGCTCCATAGCTGAGCTGGAGGACCAGTGACTTGGCAATGGATGAGCCGCCCAGTCTCACCACCAGTGCCTTCACTTAGCACCTGTCCAGTGTCCCCAAGAAGTGATGAAAGCCAGAAGCTTTCTATTGTACCCAGAATCCTTAACTCTCCAGATTATTTCTCTACCAGCTTCCCTTTGACCCAACCCATCTATAGAGGAAACAAACCAAGCATAAACTTGGGACTTCTCTCCCTGAACCATCTTAAGCCATACTAAGGCACTTCCATTTATATCTGTTCAATAGTCTACAGTGTTTCTAGACCCTCTGAAAGGGACTGCAAGCTGTTTCCACCTTTCCACATCTGAAATGGAAGAACAGTGGACTTAGCTTTCCCTTTCGTTTCATGTGCAGCATGGAAAGGTATCAGGCAAAGACAAACCCAGTGCTACTTCCTCCAAGTAAACACATGAGAAACAACGCCCCACCCAGTTCAACAGGATTACAAAACACCCCAACCCAGACAGCACACACAAGAGCAGCGTGGGTCTCCAGTGGCCCCACACACACCACATTACAAGAGATTGCTTTTTATTATTGTTGCTTTACAATAAAAACAAATTGCTCTGCTCTCAGCAAAACAAACAAAAACAAAACCCACAGGAATTTAACTAACAGCAGTTCAAGGTAAGGCTTTTGAAAGATTTATTGAAATAAATTATCTTCACCTATTTGCCTATTATCCTTGTCTCAGTTACTTGTCAACACTCTAAAAACTTTCAGGTATGTAAAATACATTTAACTTTGCCAATAATTTTAGATAATACTGGATTTTTCTCAAAAGGACTACCATAAAACTATATTTTGAAACATTAAAAAAAAACCCTTAATCCAATGGGACATAAAACTATGTAACCTATGATTGCATGTTTCAAATCTTTAAATACGTGGAGAATTTGAGATCTGGGACCAAGACCACTTGAGGCATGTGGATTATTTAACATCCTCTGTTTCTGTTTAATGAGACCCACAGGAACAAGAGCAGGAAAATGAAGGGCTCCAGGGGAGAAAGATACGAAAGGTATTTCTTCAGCAAAACATCCCTGCCTTGCAGGACCCATGCCTTTTTCCAAGGATCAAACCCATATGCTTAACATAGCCTAATTGGGTTGACCAAGGAATTAAAATCATAACCAAAGCTTGCTACTCAACCCCTTCCCATGCCTAGATTAAGCAGGGAGTGGAAAGAAAGAAAGGCGGCCATGGGGCAAGCTTCTGTGATGCAAGAGCACCAGAGTGAACGGAAGTGAAGCCGGCTGTGGACTGGGGCTCAGATTGGTCCTGAAGATTAAGGGCAGAAAAGGGTTTCCTCATTCTGCAGCCCTGAGCAGTTCTTTCTCCATGATGCTCTGCTGGTCTGGAGGTCCAGGAGCCTGTGGACTGGCCTCTGAAACACAGGACGCTTCCTCCCTACGTACAACATCTAGTAACAGGATACCTTGCCATAGTGTAGAGACAGGCTCCTGCTGCACACCTTCTTACTGCTGTTATGCACCTGCCCCAGAATCCATGCTTCCTTCCAGCTGTGGTGCTAAAATACCCAACATCTGCTGTGGCTTATATCAAAACAGAAATTCAAACTAACTGCTGCAGGCAGGTGAGTGCCCAAATGTCCACTTCCTTTTGCTTGTCACCTACTCCTAGCAAGTCCAGTCAACACCAGAAGAGACCATGCCTAGAGTTAAAATGTGCAGTGTTTCTAAGGGGAAGAGAAATGTCACATAGAAAGTATTACAAAGGATTAAATTTGTCAGCTGTCCACACACTATCAAGACCACATGCTTTATGCAGCAGCAATGCAGTCGCAGGTCTCCACACAGCAGGCAAAACTGGGACAGGCCTCTTCCGGTAGGTAGGGCTGGGCAGGAGGCTGAGGAAGGTGAGGAAGCACTAGGTCGTCTGTTGCCTCTGAAGTCTCCGCTCAGCAGCCGCAGCCAGCATCCTTCGGCGCAGGGTCACGGGGTCGGAGGATGTGCCTTCAGAAGGGAGGAGTCTCTCTGAGGCCCCGTCCTCTTCAGAACTTTTGTTCAAGAACCGCCTATAGGAAATGAGAAAGCCATAAGAGAGAAAGGTGGCAAACGGGAAGACATGCAGAACGCTGCTGTTCTCAGTTCCCCTTCTCCACAAGCACCTTCGCAGCTGTCACTCAAGGTCATCCTATAATAAAAACAGCCTCGCCCATGGGCTGAGGTCCAGTGCAGCTCAGAGGCAGGGCACTTGCTCAGCATGTGTGAAGCCCTGTGCTCAACCCAAAACTATAAAAGGAGAGGAAGAGAGAAAGAAAGAAGAGCCAAGAAGGGTGAACAGCTAAGAAGCCAGGCGGGAAGGACAGCACAGACTCCATGGATGAACCTAACTCCCAGGGAGAGGACTATCAAATAACAGTTCAACTTTCTCTCCTCTGCCTATCTCCTTCTCACAGACAGCACTGGGACTTATAACAACAGGTCTGTGCAAGGCCCACAACCCACTTGGAAGAACTGAAATCAAATTCTACCCACCCAAAGAACAGTACCTGCTCTAGCTACCACCAACTTCAGGGGACTCATGCAACACAGGTCTTTGTTCATATTGCTGGTCCAAGGAAGAGCAGTCAAGAGGAATCTTAAAGGCAGACCTCTCCCAGGTCCTGGCAGGATTAACCACCCTAGGTATCAGTTTCTTACTGTGTCTGTCACATGAGTTAACAGTGTTCCTCCTCAGAGCCAAGGGGAAGACAGACGATTCATGTATAGGGCTGAGATCATGTTGGCACCCAGCTGCCATCTGCCCTGTGGCTTACGTATGCCAACTAGGGCTAGAGAATGAACTTACTTTCGAGCCTGCTGCAGAAGGTCATCCTTACGCTGGACTAACATGCGCTGTCTCTCATCAGCAGACTTGGAGAAGCGGCTCCCACGAGCCTCAAAGTCTTCCACCTCAATGGGCTCTAGCTCTACCTCACTGAAGTCCAAGGTCTCCTCCAGGCGGGGACTGAGGTCCAGTGGTACACGCTCCGTCTGGACAGAAAGACAGCTGTTACCACAGGCCTTTGACTCCCAGGCGCTTCCTTCCCTTGCCAGTGCACCCCTACACAAGCGTCTCCTGGAACTTCTGCCAGACAGGAAGCAGAAGCAGGAGCCTTGGGCTCTGAGAAGGCACACTACCAGGGCCTTCTTCAATCATAAATGGGATACGAAAAACCTGACTCTAACAGTGGGACCTAGCAGGCAAAAGTAAGTTACTAGTATCAGGCCTTCCAAGGAGATAACCTGCTCCTGTCTCTGCCCTGCTCACTGCTTTCTAGCCTTGGATGATGAAATTTCCTCCATCACAATCTGGTCACCATGAACTTAACTACCCACCATGCCTCCCTACTGTGACAAACTGAAACCCTCTCCAACAATTAACCAAAATAAACAGTTCTTCCCTTAAGCTGTTGCTGCCAACAGCAAGGTGACTGTAACTAATGCACAGACCACGCTGCACCTCTACAGCTCACAGCTTCAGTAAGCTGACCTTACCTGGAGAGAAGCTTCTCCCTCCTCCAGGTCAGTGCTGGGCCTTTCCACTGGGCTGTTGAGTGCAGGCCTCAGGCTATCTGACCGCTGAAAGAAAGCACAGCAGTCATTCAGAATGGGGTAACAGAGGGGGTAGGTGAGAGTTCTCAACACAGCTCACAACCTGAAAGGTGAGACAAAGGACTGGGAGGTCCACATATTCGAGAGTAGTTAGTCAATGGCTCGACATTCAGCTTCCTGTTCAATAACAGTGATTGCACAACAAAAGCAATGGCAGAGGTCAACCGCATGAGTAAACACTGTTATGGTTTTCTCAGTAACCTCCCTAAAGTGCTCTGAAGCCGGCACTGCAATTAGGTCTCCAGGCTAGGACTGTTCTGGGTCTTCCCCACAGAATACATCCCTTCAGGTCTGAGTGCCTTCACGTCTGCTAGCTGGTTTATGTGTTTCACTGACAACCCTATCTGGCCATATGAGGCAACTCTGTCACCTCCAAAGACAGCTAGGTCAGATAGCTGAGACCCAAGGGACCATATAGCTAACACCTTAGCCCAGCTGTCTCCAAAGGCTACACTCTTCAAAAGAGCTTCATCATTTTGAATTTTAGTGATACATCTCTCATTTATGTTCATTTATAGACTGTACAAAGGAACTTTTGGTAGGTGATTATCTAGACTTATGTAAGTTCCTCAGTATTATTGAAGGCACCTCTGTTGCTCTTTTTGTACCTCTCTCAGAGGCCGAGTGATGAGGCAGAAACTCTGATCTTTTTAATGAAGTTCAAAGTCCAAGCCTCAGAGAGATATGAGCTGTAACTAAACACACCACACTAAGTACAATCTACGTACAACCAGCCTTCTCTTGGACTGCCAAGGATCCATAAACCATAGCCCCGTGTTCACCCCTCTCACCCACTTCTACAGATAATGTTTTACTGGACCACAGGCTTGCTCATCACATACTCACTGCCAATGGCTACTTTAGTTGCCACAGACTGTGGAACAAGCAGAGCCGAAATACTCACTCTTTGCTCTTCACAAAAACAGATGTCAACTTTGGCAGGAGCCAATGGCCTCCCCTCATAGACCTGCAGCAAGGGAGGCTGATTTGGGGTATGGTTCTGCATAAAAAATACTCAAATTATCTGTATTTACCTTTGGTTGATCTATTCTCATATAGGATTTGAATAAAATGAAATTTATATAAACCCTTCCTCAAATCATAAACAGTATCTAGGTGTCAGGACCAAATCTTTGTAAAAATAAAATACATTTATTAGGCATAAAGCCCCAGTTTTACCTGTGTGGGGAAAGGTACTTGAATCCGTCCTTCTAAGATGTTATCTGTTGTTATTTCCACGGAGCGTGTCATCTGGAGGTCCTGGAGCACAAGGTGGTATGGAACCTGGGGGAACATCTCTTGAATCTGATGAGCCTAGAGAAATACAAAGAACCCACAGCAAAGGTCACCCTCAGCAGATCCGAGGGTCAGTGTGCATGCATGGCAGGCCCAGAACACAGAGGCTGACAGAGGGTCAGTGTGCATGCATGGCAGGCCCAGG
>NW_021604646.1:9084832-9087477 GCF_004785775.1 Grammomys surdaster | reverse complement strand
GCAGGCCCAGGACACAGAGGCTGACAGAGGGTCAGTGTGCATGCATGCATGGCAGGCCCAGGACACAGAGGCTGACATCATATCCTGAAAGCACAGACAAAGGTCACTTTGGCTCTTCAGATCACATGCATAGTGCTTTCTTTTTATTGTTGTAGGGTACCAGACCTCTGGGATACCAGCAGTTTCAAAATAAAGAGCAGACAGAAATCTAGTGGGATCTCAAGAAAGGGTCAAGTAGTATCTTTTGGTTTTAAAAGGGATCACTTTAAAGATTTATTTATGATTACTTTATGTGTGCCAGTATTTACCTACATGTATCCTATGCTAAGGGACCATTTTAAAGTTAGATGTTCAGATACAGCATGTGTAGTATTCAAATCCATTATACCACGTGAGAAGAACCTGAGGTGAAAGCCAGACTAGGATTCCATTAGCTGGCCAGTAGAGGGAGAGTACAGCAATGGGCAAGGCTGGGAGTGCTGCTCAGGGAAGCACTGGTCTAGCATGCAGGAGGCCCTGGGTGGGGAGGAACTGACTTCACTAGGGCCTTGGAACCACAGAGAGGAGGACCAGATCCACTCTGACTCTTGATTAGGTTAAGTCTACACAGCTGTGTGAGCTAAACTTAAGATTAACCAGAGCACATTTTTAATGTATACAAATTATACTGCAACTTAGAAAAATACAATTAAAGAATGCAAATTTCTAAATAGAATATTCACATGCAATATTCACATCTAATTTTTTTTAATTTATAAAAGTCAATTTCTAGCCAGGCATGGTGACACGCCACTATAATGCTAGCACTCAGAGGCAGAGGCAGGAGGATCCATAAATTCAATACCAACCTGGGTACACAGTAGGCTTATGAAAACATTTAGTACTGCTCCAGAACTACAATGTTCAAACACGCTCTAGCTCCATCTCAGCATGCACTTAGGGGTCAGGCATGTGTGTACAGGACAAATGCACACATTCCCATCCAAGCACTCAAAACTTGTGTGTGTGTGTGAGCACATGTACATATTTGTGTGTTTTATACATATAAATATATATCTTATAAACGCTTACATTCTAGGTTTCTATTGTAGAAAACTCTCCATAATTTACAAAGCGAGAGAGAAAAGAGGGAGGGAAGGAGCAGGAAAGACAACTGCTTTGGGTACAGGAAAGTACGACAGGGTGTCCGTCTCAAAGGAGCACAGCATCACAAGCTGCACAGTGATGGCTGTGTCTCAGTCAGCACTGAAACCGAAAGAGCCGCTCAGGTGAAAGCTGTCCAGAGATTTGCTGAGTCACGGGGTGGGGGTGGGGGGGGGGCCGGGGGGGGGTTGACCATGGCAGGATGTGTCCAGAGGGCCCAAGGTTCCACATCATTGTAGACCCATACTGTCTTTGGACTGGAAGGAACATTTTTGCCCCAATCAAACCAAAGCAAAGTGGGAAGAGTCTCTACAAGCAGATAAAATTCTCTCCTCACCTAGCTCTCCACTCTCAATTGAGGAAAAGAAAAAGGAAAAAGCTGGATTCATTTTATTGGACTTCTATCAGAAAATCTAGTCAGTTAAATATTTGATTTTAATTAAAAAATGCATAGTTCCAGTAAATTAGTTGTGCTATTTAAGACCATTCAAGGTCTAGGGTTTGCCCAAGACTTTAAACCAACCCTCTCTCAGGAGGTCGTCACCTTCTGGAAAGTAGCTATTGCAGGCCAGAGTCTGCCAAGAGCCCTCCAGTGCTCTTCCACTCCAGAGGACCCATGTCTACCATGGTGATGATCTCAGAGAAAGAACAGGAGCAACAGGGAGACAGCAGGAGCCCTGTCTCCTCCATTTTCTGTTTGCTGTGATCAAAAAGCACTTCCAATCTGTCTTTTTATCCCCAGCTTTTTTCCTTGGCACACTGGCCTCACGTGTCTCCACAGGGTAGCAAGGGCCAGAGTCATCACTGCTTTAAGGCAGAGCACTATCCCATCATATGTGTTACCTTTCCTCTCTGTTCATCTCATTCACATTCAAATTGCTTCTACCTCCGGCCTACTGTAAGCCAATCAATCTTTTCTTTTTCATCCAAATCCAAACATTTTGTCTGCAACTCTTTCCACCCCTCCTCCTATCAGTAAAGCCCTCTCTTCCCTTCTCCACTTCCACCCTATCCTCTACCTGAAGGTGCTATCCTTTCAGTCAGTATTTCTACAGGTTTGTACCTTCAACTTCTACTTCCCCAAAGATCATTCCTAGTCACAAATTCCTCACTAAAAAACAGCCCATGGCTGTGCTCTCTAATCCCAATACTCAGGAGGCTGAGACAGGGGGATCATGAATTCAAATCAACCTGGATTAGAGAACCTATCTCCAAAAGCAGGGAGACAAGGGCAGAGGTGTTGTGTAGCAGCAAAACACTTGCCTAGCAGGCACAAGGTCCTAGGCTGTCTCCAGCATGCAGAGAGATGGAGAAGAGAAAGCAACAGAGGCAGAGGGGAGGGAAGGAGCCTTCACATATAAGTAATACCCAGGATTAACTCCCAGGAGCTCTACCAGGGAGAAGGGAGAGGGGAGAGGGGGGAGGGGAGAGCGGGGACGGGGTGGGAGGCTGGGAGCCGGATGAAGGAAAGAGGGAGACAGAATAGGACCAAGGCCCTGAGC
>NW_021604646.1:9078375-9084732 GCF_004785775.1 Grammomys surdaster | reverse complement strand
GGAGGGAGGGAGGGAGGGAGGGAGATGAAAAAGAAAAGAACTTCCTCTAACAACAAAAAATAAGGTAGCCAGGTGTCTCGGCTGGGGTTTCCATTGCTGTGAAGAGACACCATGACCAAAGCAACTCCTACAAAAGAAACATTTAATTGCAGATGGCCTACAGCTGAGGTTTCTGAGGTTCAGTCCATCATCATCATGTGTGTGAATCATGGCAGTGTGCAGGTAGACATAGAGCTGGAGAAGGAACTGGAAGTTCTATATCCAGATCAGCAGGCAGCAGAAAGAGAGAATGCCACATGGGGCTTGGCTTGAGCATCTGAGACCTCAAAGACCACCCCCAGTGACACACTTCCTCCAACAAGTACACATATACTCCAACAAGACCACACCTCCTAATAATGTCATTCCCTATGGGTCTATGGGGGTCATTTTCATTCAGACCACCACACTGGACATGGTGGTCCACACTTTTAATCCCAGAAGAAGCAAGCTGATGTCTGTGACAGTTTCTTCTAACTTGACTTAGAGATTTAATCCAATCTCAGTCAAGATCTCAGCAAGCTATTTTATAGATATGGACAAAGTGATTCTAAAGGTACAAGGGAAAACTCAAGAGCTAGGATAGCCAGTATACCACTAAAGAAGAGGAAGGCTGAAGGACTTATGCCATAGGACTTTAAGACTATATACTAAAGAAATCCAGATGGGGCTGGAGAGGTGGCTCAGCAGTTAGGAACACATAGTACTTTTCCAGAAGGACCCGAATTCAATTTCCAGCATCCACATCAAATGACTTGCAACTGCATATAAGGTTAATTTCAAAGGATCTGACACTTCTGGCTTCCATGGATAACCCCGCACAAATATACACATGATTAAAAGTAAAATAAATATTTTTTTAAAAAAAAGTATGAGATAATAAAATATTATACATCCAGATAATAACATATAATTCAGTGTTTTAAAAAAAGAGCTATCGATGCATGGTAAGGCATAGGGGAATCCTATATATGAATTAGTAGGTCAAATCCGACTGTCTGACATTCCAGAAAAACAAAGCTACAGAGATGGATGAGGGAGAGCACATGGCATTTTTAGGGCAATGAAAAATACTCCAAATGGTACTGTAATGGTGACTTTGCCTTACTATACATTCATGAAAACTCACATGTTGCAGGGTTGTATGAGAAAAAAACTGTTCCCTTAAATTTGCTATGAATCTCAATCTCTCTAACAAGGTACCCTTCCCAAGTTCCTGGTACAACCTTACCCACAGCCTGAACAACTGTTTGCACTGTTTTCTTCCTATAGATCAACAGCCATCTTGCCAACCTTTGAGCGTATGTACAAATCACTCTTCCCAAGGAGACTCGTGTCTGCCTTGATGGCACTACAACTACTGAGCTGAGGACAGTCCACTCACTTTTTAGGGACTTTTTAGCACAGTCTGTTTTCAATAGAGAACTTAAGGTTGACCAGGTTTGGTGGCATATGCCTTCAGTTTCAACACTCAGGAGGCAGAGGCAGGCAGGCCTGTTCTACATAGAATTCCATGTTAGACAGAACCCTATTCCAAAAACCCAATATACAGCTTCAGAAAATACAAAAAAAAAAAAAAAAAGAAAAAAGTATTTGGACAGTTTCCTTGAACCAATATCATGCTTCAAAGTTACAAGGTGCAGAGACACACAGACACACAGACACACACACACTTTGGAGGCAGAGGAACAAAAAAAATGTATTTGATAGTTCTTATATAATTTTTTACATTGTTCACTCTTGTCAATAATTCCTCCTGACTGTTTGCTTAAATCAAGTAGTCTCAGTGTAGGCTCAGGTCAGTTAGGTAAATGGGGTAGTGAGCATTGCCTCGGAAAACAAGAGAAGTTCCTGACAAGTCTCAGCTGCCTGCATCACTACCTAAGCGCTCCCTAGTCAGCACCAGCTTACTGGCGTATTCACGGCCAGCACAAAGCTCAGTGGTAGCATCCCTAGCAAATGCAAGGCCCTGAATTTAATCTCTGGTACAAGAGAGGGAGGGAAGAGAGGAGGGAAGAGACAAAGAAGAGAGAAGTAAATAGAAAGAAATGCAAGTGGCCCCTGAAAACTTGCCTGTGCTACGAGGTAAGAGAGAAACCAGCAAGGTCATACACACTATCCACACCACAGTCCCCACACATCCTGGAGCTCCTCGTGCCCCTCTGACCACTCACTAGTTCTCACCTTAAGCAGTTAGCAATTCTTACCATGGCATTTAGCTGAGAGTTGCTTGCCTGTGTGATACCAAGAATGTTGGTAGTATGCATCACTTCAACTGAAAAACTTGGCAGCCAGCTTGCAATCCGGGACCCTAAGACAAACCAGAGTCCAATACAAGAATTAGTTAGTGCCCTGGTCCCTGCCCTAGTGTCATCTGTGTATCCAACCACTCTACTAACCGTTGCTATTCACTGAGAGCCTTCTTTATGCCAGGCCTTTTTTTGCCAAATGTTTTCTCCAAATAAGTTCATTCTATCCTTACTAAAACCTACATGTGCTTTCCATTTCTCTCAGAGATATGATTCTGGCCCCAACCTTGGCCTTTGGCCCCCACAGCACTGAGAAGTTAGGGAACACATTCAAGATCACACTGGTTAATGACATGGCAGGATGTCACCTGCAATCCCTTCTCTCATTAAGGGTTCCCACGACTCTGGACCTGCTATAACAGCTCAGTTTCACTCCTCTCTCACAACCAGCAGAATTACTCCACATGTGGGTGAGTCATTTTCATGATTACCTTCATGAAGAACTTCATGCTTAATATAATTGAAAGCTTTAACCTTGGTCTGGGCATTGTGGTGTATGCCTTTTTAAAAATAAGTATATGGTGTTTTGCCTCCCTGTACACACTGGGTAAGCAGTACCTACCCAGAGGAGGGTGTTCGATCACCTGAGACTTACAGATGGTGGTAAGCCACCATATGGATGCTATGAATCAAACCCAAGGCCTCTGGGCCAACAGTCAGTTCTCTTACCCATTCAGGAGAGGTACACACCTCCATTCCCTAGTACACACCATTACTCCCATCATTTGGGAGACAGAGGCAGAAGGATCTCTGTGAATTCAAGCTCAGCCTGGTCAACACAGTGAACCCCAAGCCAGCAAGAGCTACACAATGAAACAATGCCTTGGGTTGTGTGTGGGGGGTTACCTTAGTTTTCAGATTAAAAATTCTTTTTCAAAGAGTTCTTCAATATATTGTGGAGTGATATAATCACTTGTAGTTGTTGTTTCTGTTATTTTAGGATCAAAATACAAAGCCGCCATGTGCCAACTACAAAACAATTCATTATCAAGCTTCATATGTAGGGTTCTATCGCTTTACAACCAAGTAGCAGCATGGGATACAAGGGGTCTTGCCAAATAAAATGTACTTAGAATAAAATGGATTTTTTTTCAAGAGCACACAAGGACAAAGTGACAGACTACAATTGTAGTAATAGCAATTATAAAAAACCAGGCTCCATCTCCAAGATCTGCTAATACATTTCAGAAGCTGTACCTAGTAAGCCAAGTCTGGCGGTGCAGGTCTGTAATCCTAGCTACTTGGGAGGCTGAGACAAGACAATTAACAAGTGAAAAGCCAGCCTGAGAAACATCCTGTTTTGTTTCTCAAACAGAAAACAGAAAAGGGCTCCCTGGTAAGGGGCTTGACTAACAGGGTGAGGCCCACTTGAGAGAGTTCAACCCAGCACTGAGAGAGAACAAACTTGTGCTTGGTTGTAAGGAATCTCTTATGTCTGTTTGGAAGCTTTGCCTGTCAAATAAAGCTTTGGCTGTAGCTGAGGCAGGAAATTTGGTGGGAATCAAGGATTCTGGGACAGAGCCAGGCATGGAGGATTCGTCCCAAGAACATGGGAAGGGTAGAAGCGTGAGAGAGGAACAGAGGTAACCAGCCACATGGCACAGCTTAGCATATATTAATGGGATGATTCATATGTGAACCAGCCGGGGAACAGCCAAAGCTTATGGCCACAGTATGTATAAATACAATTTGAGTCTCAGAGTCCTTATTCCAAGAGCTTGGGGCTGAGAGGGAAAAAAAAAAAAAAAACACTTTTACACTTGGTACAGTTCTCTTTATGAGTCAGGGTCTCACTATGTAACCTTGACTGGTCTAGAACTCTCTGTGTAGACCAGGCTGGCCTACAACTCACAGAGCTCTGCCTGTCTCTGCCTCCCATGTACTGGGAATAGAGGTCTGTGCTCTACTACTTTTGTTAATAACAGAACCAAACCAGCTCCATGAAGCCCCCTTCAGACACTGGCCTCTACTCCGCTGGAGCCTTTCAGGACTGTACCAATACTCTTACCATATTTCACCCCCAGAGACTTAACTTAAATCAGAGTCTGAACAGCACCTCTCCTGAGAAAATTCCAGAGCGGGAATTCACACAACACACGGCACTGGAATTGATGGGCTCAATTTCCAGTGGGTGTTGTGATTCAAGGAAAGATAACCAGCCCCCCATACAGTACCCATGACTTTAGAATCCAAGCTGCAGGAACAGCCATGCTTTATGAATAAAGCAACAGGGCTCCAGTTCAGATTCCACCTCTGGTACTCCCTGAGAAGACAACTCATGGGACCTTTATTATATGGTTATATAACACACCAGTACAACC
This sequence comes from Grammomys surdaster, assembly GCF_004785775.1. Lineage (NCBI taxonomy): Eukaryota > Metazoa > Chordata > Mammalia > Rodentia > Muridae > Grammomys > Grammomys surdaster. The sequence continues at coordinate 9,080,063 of NW_021604646.1, read as the reverse complement.
AATTTTTAGCAAAGGCTAATTACTAAACTGGTTATGAGGATTCCTTGAAGGCACACTTAATTCAGTTTTACTACTTCCACCACCTCCTTTTTTTTTTTTTTTTTTCTAAGACAGGGTTTCTGTGTAGCTCTGGCTGTCCTGAAAATCACTCCAGAGACAGGCTGGCCTCAAACTCATGAAGATCCACCTGCCTCTGCCTCCCAAGAGCTGGGATTAAAAGCGTGTGCCACCAACTACGTCACCTCACTTATTAATGGCACAGAATAACCCCTCGGTTTCACCTACTCAGCTATCCACCAGAACACTTCTGAAACTGAGAATAAGGCAGACAGATGGCTACATGCCTGTAAATGTAACTCTAGGGAGACTAAGGCACAACAACCCTATTCAAGGCCAGACTGGGATACACAGAAAAAAAACCGTATTAAAACTAAATAAAGGAAGTTAAAATGTAATACTGAGGCTGGCAAGATAACCCATCAAATGGAGGTTCTTGATGCTGACAAGGCAGTTAGTCCCCAGAATCCATGATACAAGAATAGACCAACATTCACAAAATGCCCTCTGACCGCCACAGAAATATCACGTAGTATATGTATACATGTACTATGAACATAACCATCCAGAATAAATGAATTTAGTAAAAGGAAGTAAAAAGTTTTTTTTAAGTACTAGTAAACTTGTCTATCCAGAGCAGCTTACAATCCAAACAACATCACTTTAGGAGAGTTGTGGAAGCTGGAGCCACTTTACCATCGAAGTGGAAGAAGTGATTGTGCTGGTTCAAGCGAGGCCTGCCTTCTGCAGCTGCTACAGGAACCAAGTTCTCATCCAAGTTCTCTCCCTGATGGTCTTCCCTGGCACGACTGCCATCGGCAATATTAAGAGACATTCTACATGTTGGACAAGAGGTGTCTTGTTCTAGCCAAGAACGAAGGCAGGAGCTATCAAAGAGTTCAAAGGAAGAGATAGAACATATTCAATTGCTCTTCAGCATATTTTGTGAGAAATCACCAGAATTACTGTTTTCTCATTTCACTTGACTTTTATTTACCGCTAGCCAGATATAAATGCTGACAAATACTTGTGGCTACCTGCCTCTACTGCACAGACATCTACCATATCTCCTGGTTACAGTCCCTCCTCCATCACTTCATGGCCTGGCTTCTCATCTTGAACTCCATTCAGCAACTTCAGAATCCATGTGGCTCACTCACCCAGCATTCTGCCTCTTCCGTCCTTTAGTGCTCTACTTAAGTGATCTTTCTTTTTACTACCAGAGCCACTGACCAACATGGCCTTTTCTTCAAAACACTGACTCTGTAGATCTAATTCACTCCTCTCGCTTTCCACCCCTCACTTAAAAATCCTTCAATGGTATCCTGCCCATCCATTGGCCCTCCAGCCTCTGCCTACATGTCCTCTCTTGGCAGACACACTCCTTCCTCTTCCATGAGTCTCACATGCTGGCTTCTATCTGGTTCCATCAACACACCAACGCTGCCCTCTGCTGGAGCTGCTCCTTGTGCCTCCGACTTTGCACCCTCCCGGACCTGTTCTTCCTTTGAAGATCTCACTTCTACTAAAAGTCACTTCCTCCTAATCTGGATCAGATTCATTTGTTACTACTCTTCAGCTCCTCTCTCTCTCTCTCTCTCTCTCTCTCTCTCTCTCTCTCTCTCTCTCTC
>NW_021604646.1:9043705-9078365 GCF_004785775.1 Grammomys surdaster | reverse complement strand
CTCTCTCTCTCTCTCTCTCTCTCTCTCTCTCTCTCTCTCTCTCTCTCATCTTTTGAGACAGGGTTTCCCTGTGTAGCCCTGATTGTCCTGGAACTCACTCTGTAGAGCACACTGGCACACTGGCCTTGAACTCAGAGACTCCTCTGCCCCTGAGTGCTGGTATTAAAGGCACACACCAGCACTTCAGAGCCCTGTTTCTTTAAAATCTACACATTCTAACCGTGCCTGTTAATTCACATTCCACTCCTGAATTAGACTACAAGCTTCACCAATCAAGACCTCATCTGTCATTTCCATTTTAGCCCAAAGCTCCACATAGTATCCTAACAAATAAAACTGTCTGTCAGGACATTTGTTAACTCTAGCTCCAAAGCCCTTCTGATATAAAAAAGGAAAAAAACTAAAGGTGATTAGATTAAAAAAAATTTTCAATAGTCAAAGGGCCAAAAGATACCTCTAAATCTACCAGTAGCAAAATATGAAATCCATGCACAAAATTATTTAGCTTAAATGGTCTTGATATCTCTGAAATTTGAGATCTTCTCTGATCTTGGAGATTTGTGGAAGGGTCTAGCATGTAATCTTTGTTAATGGATTACTCAAGAGTATTCCTGGTCTGGTTCCATTTCAACCCAGTTCTCTAGAATTTAAAATGGGGAAAATTTTGAAGAAAGTTAATAAATAGAAATTAAGTTGGCAAATATGGGTAAAGAACCATCTAAAGGCAAACAAAAAGAAAAGGCTCACAGATTTAAAAAAAAAAAAAAAAGCTAGTTCCAGGCTCCCAGCAACATCAACAAGGCCAGGTTGAGGTAACTTTCCTGCTCTACTGCTGGGCTTATGTCAGAACAGAAACCCATTCCCAAATACCCTGCACACAGCTCCTACTTGTGAAAAAGATGTCCACAGGGGAGTTTCCTCGCAGCCTGCATGGAGTCCCAGCAGATTGCACAGTCATCATTATTGACAGCTAGCTCCTCTGGAGTTGCAACAGCAAACCTGAAGAACACATAGCAGGCCCAGGAGGAGCTCATCAATGCCACGCACAGCCAAAGTCACCATATCACTCACACAACCACAACAATAGCACAATCGCACAGCAAAACTCATCAAGTAGAAAAATTATTTTTATTCTTCATAGTTCTTGAAAAAACAAGTGAGAAACTCAGCACAAAACTGACTGCAATCACAGTGACATCCGTTAGTGACACATTCAGGGCATTTATGGATATATCAGAGGAATCAGACCCCCCAGAGATCCAAACTGTCCCTAAGAAGAAAAAAGATTCTGCCCTTTCTGGTTTGGGTTAGCCTCAAGCTGACAAGTAAGAGTGCCTTCAGTGAGTGAGCCATGTCCATAAACATGTATGTGTAAATTATAATCAAGACACACCTGCACAAAACAAAGATGTCAGAAGACCCCAGGAGCTTCCACTCAGTAGCAACAACAGACAATGACTAAAAATAAGAACCCTGTGTCTTCTGGAACCCTCCCCACATTCTGGAAAGAAAGTTCTATGTCATCTCTAAAAGAAAGCCATACTTTCTTACCTGGCTTCCATGTTTCCTACCACTCGCAAATAGTTCTTGTGGCGACGGATTCGACGCTGTACCTCATGGAACAGGTAACGAAGTTGCATAAAGATGACCAGGCTAGCCATAGATAACCAGATGTTGCCAAACAACTAAACAGAGATAGAGGGAAGTAAAATAGACAATAAAACAAATGTGAGGGCTGAGGACACAGCTCAATATTAAGTAACTGAGTAAGATGCTGAGTTACGATCTCTAGCATCCAGGCCTGAAAAAGCCAGGCCTGAGCCAGTCAGTTAATCCTAGCACTTGGGAGATAGAGACTGGAGGATCTGTGTATATTCAAGGCCAGCCTGGTATACCGACAAAGTTCTAGGATAGCCAAGGCTACACAAAACAAGACAAAATAAAACAAAACAAAACACCAGGTATAACTATGAACATTTGTAACCCCAGAGCTGGAAGGATGAAGCCAGAAGGACTCTGAAATTCACTGAAAAGTCTAGTTCATCAGTGAGCTCCAGAGTCAGTGAAGAAAATCTGTTTCAAAAAATAAGGTGAAGAACAACAGAGGAAAACACCTCCCATCAACATCTGGCCTCACACATGGATCCATACACACATCTGTGTGCAGGTGAGCACACATACACTAACATGCACATAAACCATACATACACATACACACGAATTTGTTAGTGATGAAGGTACACAACAGAGGCTCTTTAAGGCTGGTGAAAGGGAACTAGAACAATCTCTCAGTAAATAAATGCATGTATTTATTTGATTGTCCTAAACAGTACACATGGCTCTTCATCCCACTGTCACAACCTCTCCTGAGTAATTAACCTGAAATTTAAAAGCTTAATGTAAAAAGATGTCCAGCCATGCAAACTTACATATACATACACATATACACATTAAGTTGTATAGACTTTGGGCCTGTTTTATTTAGAGTGTAGTGTTTATTTATTTGCAAGTTTTTTATAATAATATTTATAAAGTAAAAAAATAAAGCAAAATGTTAAATCTTTTCATCTTCAAAAAGTACACTTATAAATGTGATATCCCAGTACCTTTTAGATGTTACTGTGACAAGTTTATAAACTTCCCATTACTACACTGATTCTAACCATTATTAGTTAGATTTTTTTAAATGCCCACCTGTCAAAGACACTTACATTTCCTTCCTATGGTGCTGGGGACCAAACCCAGGACATTGACTATCCTATAGGTGAGTGCTCTTCCCTTAGCCACACCCCCATCCAGTCCTTGGTGTTTGAGACAAGGTCTCAGTATATACCCAGGCTGACCTTTAAATTGATGATTCTCCTGCCTTTTCTTCACAAGTTCTAGAATTGTAGGTGGGTAAGACTGAACTGGCTTCAACACTGAAATTTCTGACACACCAAATTAATGAGGTAGATTTTAAGTACAAAGGCTTTGTTTTTAATTACAAAGGTAGAAAACCATAAATCCTTAAGGCAAAAGCAGCAAGAATTCCTTCCTATTACCACTAAAGAGCACGTGTTCAGTAGGAAGGCCACAGATACTATAGGAAATGTCTTGCTGTACCATGCATGCTCTAAGAATGCTCTACTGACTGGTCAGCAGTTAACCACATCTCCTGCCACAGCACTCACCTCCTGAGCTGGGCATCCACCACCCAGGCAGCCCCACAGCAGCGCTTTCCACCCAGCTGCCAAAGGAGGAAGGCTTTCCAACCACACTCAAGTCTCTCAAAGGGTTCATCCACAATACCCTGAGTATTTCATTGTTTTAATGTACAAACCAGGGTTCCTGTCAGAGCACTCCTGGGGAACTCACCAGCATGTGAATGTGGTGCATGAGGTCCAGGGACAGGAGAGTGAGCTCCATGACAAAGTCGGTGTAATACACATAAGTCCCCTTTCCTTCCCAAGTCCCTTCATGGTTGAGGTCCCAGAGATGAATGACATATCTACAGTATAGACAGAAACGAGAAAAGCATGCTAACTTACCATTCCAAGTAAATTTAATTTAGCATCTCAAAGTCAACTGAACTAGTAAATGTCAATCATATCGTCAACATTTCTACTCACCTTAAAATCACATGAGCTGTCCTCACAGTCACAAGAAGAGACTGCAAAAGAGAAATACTTCTTAGTTTAATTAAAAAGCAGATTTCTAAAAACAAACAAGATGCAAAGTAGATTGGTCAAGTTTATCACCCCCAGTTTCCGAGGATTATCTTCCTAACCCAGGAGACCAACTCTACTGAGCCTTTTCCAGTTGACAGCAATAAAGCAGCCACGCCCACCCACCTCCCCGGAATGCCTTTTGCAATGATGAGGTCCATCCTAAGTGTCAAACAACCACTTCTATCTGACATAACTCGAGTCGCCATGATTGGTTACCTAAAAGGATATTTGACTGGGGCGACCCTGTTTTGTCAACTACACATCACCCACGACTGACTGTCCTACAGGGGCAGAGCGTCTCTGTTCTCAAGCGTTGTATCTTTCATTTACCAGAACAGAGAAGAATGAAGGAATCAAACCCAAAATAAGATTCTCATGATATTTTTTTTAACTAGAAACTTGTCTTAAGAAACATTTAGACACTGTTGTGGATATCAGGAAGTGCACGCTGACAGTAGCCTGATATAGCTGTCTCCTTTAGAGGTCTGCCAGGGCCTGACATACACAGAGGCAGATGCTCACAGCTAACCATTGAACTGATCATGGAGTTCCCAATGGAGGAGTTAGAGAGAAGACTGATGGAGATGAAAGGGTTTGCAGTCCCGTGAGGAAAGCAACAATACCAACCAACAAGCTCCCAGGGTCTAAGTCACCAGCCTGGGAGCACATAGGGAGGGACCCATGGCTCCAGCTGTATATGTAAGGGAGGATGGTCTTTTCGGGCATAGGTGGGAGAGGAGATCTTTGGTCCCGTGAAGGCTGGATGCTCCAGTGTGGGGGAATTTGAGGGCGGGGAGGTGGGAGAGGGTGCAAGGGTGAGGGCACATCCTCATAGAAGTAGAAGGAGGGGGTTGGATAGAGGGCTCCTGGTTGGAGGGCAAACAGGGAAAGGGGATAACATCTGAAATATAAATAAAATATCCAATTAAAAAAAAGAAAGAAAAGAAACGTTTCTTCAAGGCTCACATGAGCATATACACCAATAACCCCAGGACAGGAGGCTCAGGAGTTCAAAGTCAATGTATACGGCCTGAGTATTGTCTAAAAAGGGGAGGTGAAGTTGTTTGTTTCTTGAAACAAGGTCTCACTGTAGTCTTAGTTGGCCTGAAGCTAAGCGTGTAGACCACTCTGACTTCAAGCTCAGAGATCTCCCTGGATTCTGAGATATAAGTATATGCATGTACCACACCCAGCTATTCAACCTACTTTAAATTTGTATATCTTTTTCTAAATTTGGCAGACTATGAACTGAAGGTTAGATAATCAGAAAAAAAAAAACAAGTAAGAATATCATTCAAATAATACTTCATAATAAAATACTTAAGGCAATCTAATTATATCTATGTATGTTTTAAATAGGTCTTTTAAAGAGGAAACACATTTATTACATACTTTCACATATACATATTCAACTGAGATTACATTTTCACTAAGTACTTAAATGTTTTCCTAATTTAAGAAATTGAAATATTTATTTTATGTGCATGACACACACCGCATGCATGCTGTGGCCCTTGACCATCAAGAGGGTGTAGAAACCCCTGGAACTGGAGTTAAGGACAGTTGCAGGGTTCCATGTGGGAGGCTGGGAATGAAGCCTGAGTCCACTGAAAGAACAGTAAAAGCTCTTAACTGTTGAGTCATCTCTCCAGCCCTGGGCCCTTTTCTAATTTTATTGGCACTACATATACTCTGAATTGAATACTAAGAAAAATTAAACTTTAACCTTGCTTCTAACAAATTCCTAAATATTTACACCTAACTTGTTTTGACAATAAATCAGTAGCTTCAGTGTATCTACTACATAGCTCTCTCTTAGCCAAAGGAGGTATGCTGTTTCTTTCCTTTTTTTCAGACATGGTCTCACTATATAGTCTATTTATCTATCCTGGAACTCACTATATAGGCCAGACTGGCCTTGAACTCACAGAGATCAGTCTGCTTCTGCCTCCTAAGCACTGGGATTGAAAGCATATTTTGTGTGTGTGTGTGTGTGTGTGTGTATCTGTGTGTGTATCTGTGTGTGTGTGTTATCTTTTTTCCTATACGTCCTAATGCATTACCATATTACATTATAGGTAACCTATCCTGCTTTATTCCTAGTGTTTCCTTTGCTTCATTGTTCTTGTACACTATGGTCATTATTAAGAAGATAGAGGTTATCTGGTGATAGTTCGAATTTACTGTCAACTGGACAGAATCTGGAACCACCTAGGAGATGGGCCTCTAAGCATGCTTTTGAGGTTATATGGATTAGGTTAACTGAGGTAGAAAGACCCATCCACTCTACCCGTCCACCATCCCGACTGGGATCCTGGACTGTATAGATAGAGAAGACCTGAGCTGCAGCATGCATTCACTGCTTTCTGCTTCTTCAGGGCAAATATAGTGTGAAGAGCCAGCTTCCTGCTCCTGCCGCCATGTCATCCCTGCCAAGATGGACTGTATCCGTCAGGAACTATAAACTAAAATAAAGCCTTTCTCCTTTAAGTTGGTTTGTTGATGTATTTTATCATAGCAACATTAAAGTAACTAGGACACTCAAACACAAGCACTAAAATACTACTCTAGGTGATCAAATAATTGGCCAGTAAATGATCAGTGGGTGAGTAGCACGTGCAATATGGATACTCTAAACAAATAAATAACTCATGCTTCAGGCAGCACAGCGCCCACCCAGCGTCATTCTGCTCCTCAGAACAGTGCAGAATGTACAGCTTATACACTGTGGGGCTAAGTGTAGAAGCTGAGTAGGAGAGTGCACATGGCATTGAGTTTAAATGCAGCACCAAAAAAACCCAAAACTTACGAACTATTATTTCCAGAATTTTCCATTTAATAGTTTCAGCTAGCAGCTTACTGAAGATAACTCAGACTGTGGAGAGTAAAATTAAAAGCATCTAGTGTATTTCATTTTTCCAATTAGCAATTATAGGTAAAAGTAATGACCAAGTTGGTCTTTGGCTGAGGAAAAGTTGAATACATTACTTATTGAATATAAAGAGCACAATCAGACTAAAGAAATGGCTCAGTAGTTAAGAGACCTTGCTGCTCCTGCAGAGGGTCTAGGTTTGGATCTCAGAACCCACATGGTGGTTCATAGTCTTCCAGTTTAAGGAGGTCCAATGTCCTCTTCTGGCCTCTGAAGGCATCAGGGATGTACATGCAACAAATACATACACACAAGCAAAACACTTGGACACATAAAAAAATAAACTAAATAAATTTTAAAAAAATTTAAGACATATAAAAACGCTGGGTTCTGGGTGCTCGAGAGCACTGGCTCCTCTTCCAGGGAATCAGTGTTCAGCTCCCAGCACCCACATGGCAGCTCCCAACTGCAACTCCAGTTCCTAAGAATCTAACAGCATCTTCCAGCCTCCATAGGTGCTGCACACAAATGGCACACATACAAATACAGTGGAACACTGACACAGAAGAAAAAAACAAATCTTTAATTTTTAATTGTTTCTACTAGAGAAAAACGTTATCTTTAAGTTTTTAAAAAGTATTTTGTTTATTTTTAAATACTCATGGAGGATAGCCCACACCCGTGAGTATGCAAGACGAACTCACTGGACTCACCCACAGGATAGGAAAGACAAAAGAGGGAACCACAAAGGTGGAAGGTGGCATGTTGGAGAAGCCCAAGGGGAGTCCAGAGAAAGCTGGGATAAACCCCATCAAGATACATTGTACACACTTATGAAACTGTCAAAGAATAAATAAATAGTCTGTATATAACAAAACTCAGGCTGGCAAGGTGGCTCAATAGGTAAAGGCCCTTATCAATAAACCTAATACTGTGAGTTCAATTCTGGGACTCACATGATAGAAGTAGAACTAATCCTCACAAGTTGTCCTCTGACCTCTACACATATACTATAGCACACATGTGAAATAAGTAAATGCCACTACAATTTATTCTTGCAGCCAAGCGTGGTGGCACGCCTTTCACCCCAACACTCAAGAAGCAGAGCCCAGCCTGATCTACACAGAGTTCCAGGCCAGCCAGTGCTGCATAATGAAGCCATTTCTCAAAAATAAAAAAATAAAAAAACTTCATAGAGGGCTGAAGACAACTCTTGCCTATCAGGACAGAAAGCTCTAGCAACACACACACACACACAGACACACACGCACACACACACACATACACACACAGACACACACACACACTCCTTTAAAGTAATAAACATAGTTTAAATAATTATTGTAAATGTTTTATTTGGCTTTAAAAATTATTATATATTAATATTCACCAGAAACTATTTCTTTTGTATCTTGAAAGGAATGCTTTTCCTATTTTGGAGTAAGAGTACTTGAACTGCATTTGCCACTCTGAAACCTCAAACAGTTCACACACTAGGCCTCAGGGTCTCCTCCTCCACCGTAAGCAGAATTAATAAGGAATCAAATGTGTAAAGAATTTAAAATGATTCCTGCTAGGCTGTGGCCCAATGGTAAAGGTCTTGCCCAGGATGTACAAAATCCTACATTTAATCCCCAGCTCTGAAAAAAAAAGTTCCCTCAACAATCCCTAGCACATGGTCTATGTGCACACGGAGGCCGAAAAAGGATGCCAGGTATTCTGCTCCGTCTATCTTTCTTACTGTCTTGAAACAAGGTTTCTCTGTGAACTCAGAGCCAGGCTGACTAGCAAACCCCATGCCTAGCTTTTTACGATGGTACTGGGATTCAAACTCAGGGCCTGATGCTTGTACAGTGCTCTTACCCAGCCCCCTAGTCCTGAATTGTTGAGAAAAATAATTCTCCAAGGATTACATGAAATAGGTCATATAAAAGCATTCAGTACCAGCACCCAACAAAAACAGGAAAACAATAAATCCCTGTTAAAGTCAAAGACCAAATATCTTTTAAAGCAATCTGTCATCCACTCTCTGGTCTTTAAAATGTTTAGGAATCTAATCAGAGAAGGCTGTGCCTGGTACCTTACCTCTGCAGCCATGAAAGCCAAGGTGTGCATCCCATGGGTGTAGCCTGTGACACAGCAGACAACTGCCAGTCCACAGCACGAGAGCAGCATAGCAATCAGCAGGGACAGGACTCTCCCATGGCTGCTCATTGGTGTGGTGGGAGAGAAGGAAAGCTGAAAGGGACAGAACAGAAAGACAGTTAGTTCATTCCTCCACCATGGCGACTGCCCTCAGATCAAGATCAAGCTTGGTATCTTTGCTTGGAGCACCAAACTAACACAGAAAAGCCCAAATTCTACCATGACCTATATACGTGAGCTGAGATGTACAGATCCCTATCATTTCGTTTACAGACAGAATATGCGCTATATTTCCATTTCATATTCTCCAGTGTCCCCCGAGCATGAGATTACAATCTCTAGAAGGAGGCTCAATCATCTAACATTTTATATGACTCAGAACAGTGCCCTTTTCTGCTCTGTTTCTGTTTGTCTTGCAGAATTGACTTGGAGGCTTAGCCTATTAGGGCTAGAACAATGGAAAGGAATCAGGTGCAAAGTACTATGCATAATGGTATGCTGATATGAGGCAAAGACAGGTAAGTGCCTGGAAAGGAGACCTGGAGCTCTAACTACTGCTGTACTGGATGCTGGCTACAATCAGCCCAGAAAGGAAGGCTAGCAGCTCTGATTTGTAAGAATGAGAACTGGAAAAGAAAGAAAGCCTTCAAGAGTAAGATTCACAAAGAAGTACAAGGCCATCTCCATGAACACCGACTAAAGAGAGGGACACAAGGTCCTAGAGTGGGTTCAACTGGGAAACTGCTTCAGCCATGTCTACCTCAGCCTGTATGAGGTGCTCACTGGCACAGGTGTGGCCTGAAGTCTCAGGCAGATCTTACAGCCAGATGGGAAGCAGAGGCAGCTCACTCAGTCTTGACTCCAAGAAGAACAATACAAATTAGTGAGAAAGAAGCTCCACCAGTCAGGGTAAGAGAAGAAAAATGGGAGAAGACGAACCCAGAAACTCTCCAGAAGAGGTACTCATCAAGGCTCCTTCACATTCTGACCTAGGCTAGGAGTGGCTGTAGGGCTTGGGGGATAGGGGTGAGGAAGCTCCCTAGAAAACAGGCATCCTACCACTGCAGGGAGAAGCTCCTCAGGGAAAAGGCCGTGACAGCTGAGCTAGTAGTCCTTAGAGCTGCCCCTGGCATGCAACCCTGTGACTTTCTCACACTGCATCTCACATTAAACTTGGCACACAGATGTGACTGAGCAATGAAAGAGGCTGGCTAAAAACTTACGTATTCAAATCGGTCTTTGCAGAGCTGAACCATCAAATGCAGGAAAACAAGTCCAGCAAACCAGAGGCACCACATCACCACCTCCTCCACAGTCTGGACATTCAGCACTCCAAAAATGAAAATGAACTTGTAGAAAATAAAATTCCAAAACTTGTCTTTGAGATGCTAAAAAGGAAAAAGTTTGTAAAGGTGAGTTCCAGCATACCAAGTCGACTTAGTAGTTGTTAATACAACAAAAGCAAGCTTACAGAGCACTCTGTACAGAAGGCAAAGACAACAGCTATTTCATGAGTACAGACAAAGTGAGTGTGAACCAAAACTTGTAATCTGAAACAGTTAGGAAATTTTAGCCATTAAAAAGCAGTTGATAGACGTGGCGGCTCGGCCCGGGCGGCGTCGCCGAGGCTCATCTCCGGACTAGGCTTCGCAGCGTGTGCCCCGAGGCACCGCGGTCCTCGCCGCCGCCGCCATGATCTCCCTCACGGATACGCAGAAAATTGGCATGGGCTTAACAGGATTTGGAGTGTTTTTCCTGTTCTTTGGGATGATTCTCTTTTTTGACAAAGCACTGCTGGCTATTGGAAATGTTCTGTTTGTGGCTGGTCTGGCGTTTGTCATTGGTCTAGAGAGGACGTTCAGATTCTTCTTCCAGAAGCACAAAGTGAAAGCCACTGGGTTTTTCCTGGGCGGTGTGTTCGTGGTTCTTATCGGCTGGCCTTTGATAGGCATGATCTTCGAGATTTATGGATTCTTTCTCTTGTTCAGGGGCTTTTTTCCAGTGGTCGTTGGCTTTATCAGAAGAGTGCCTATCCTTGGATCCCTCCTAAATCTACCTGGAATCAGATCATTCGTAGACAAAGTTGGAGAAAGCAACAATATGGTATAACAACAAGGGAACTGAAGAACTTAAATACTGTATTATTTATAAAACCCTTTTGAAGAATATTCAGCACAAAGTTAAATTTCACGAACTAGCGTATAAAGTTCCTTACAGAAGTTTAAAATGTACACCCTCCAAAGTCCCAACAGCTGTGACAGAAGCAGCGGCAGGCTCGTGAGGCCTGAGATCCGAAGATGGAGAGGATGAAGCCTATTCCAATGCTTAGTGACTTGAGAAGGCTGTTTCTTAGTCTTGCTGCAATATGTAAGACAGCCGTTCGTAGAGAACCATGGTGTCTGTTACTTTTTCTTTTTTTTTTTTTAGAAGATTCAGGAACACCAGTAGGCATTTGATTTTTTTTTTTTTTATTATTTTTTATGATGTCCATTGTGATGGCCCAGATATATCTAGGTGTCCTGGGTTTCTAATAATGATGCCTGGATTGGATTGGATTATGTCGTCTCCATGTGTCAGCCCAAGGAAGCCCAGTTTCATGTGTGAATCACTTTTTTTGTAAACATGGATAAAATAAAACTTTTGTGGTCCTTTTGAATCTTAATATTTTGGAGCCAGATAAAAATTTGAACTAGATAGTCATTTTTGAAATACGCAGAGGTCATTCTGAGCTGTTACTTCGTCAGTCATAGCTAACCACGTTCTTGACTCAACAACAGTCTGGAAGCGCAGATGTGGTCTGAGTGTGTTCATACAATCTGTCCCACGCAGAAGCCGAGCAGAGCAGAGTTCTGACCATGGAGCAGTCTGCTACAGAGGCTATTGGAGTCAGCTTTGGGATCTAAACAATATACTCCACATGAGTTCTCCCATACCATGATGTAGTTTCTCTTGTTGGGTTCTTAGTGAAATTTGGCCATAGTTTCTCACCTTGTTTTCATAACTTATGGTGACATTGAAGGTGTGTAACATGTTAAAGGTTTTTTTCTGTGACTGTGAGAAGGGCTGATGATTTAATCTTGATTTTTTTTCCCTCTTATTTTCAGCTTTATTGTAATATCCAAAAATCAGCATGTACCGCATCTGCTTCCCTCGCTATTCTCCACTTGAGTTAGGAAGGAAGACACCCCTGTTGAAACATGTAAAAGCTCTTTCGTTATAACCAAACTGGCCGTAGCTTCTCATGAACCTGATGCTGAGGGAACACGCCGTTCCCATCTGTTGCTGGTTTGCCCACAGGAACAGTGATGGTTTCCTTCCTTGCCCAAGGTTTTAGCTTTCCTGTTGGACATGGGAGCACTTCGTCAGACACAGTACTATTTATCTTACCACTAATGATTGCACTATTTATTTTTAACAGGCTCGAAGCTTTTTAACTCATAAAATCATAATTGAAATTGTATTTATTTACAAACCATTTCTACAAGACATTACAATGCTGTTTTTAGTTAAATCTCTCAGTGCCAGGAGAATCCCCAGCCTTGCCTATCTGCAGAAGGAAGGACTGGTTCTTAGTGGGATGGTTTGTTCTCGTGGATCACTGTCGTGTTTTGTACTTGCTTGGTACTTGCATCTGACTCTACGGTGTAACCTGTGAAAACTCAATACGTGGAGAATCCTACCTCAATAGCTCATGGGATAATAAAGACCTGGCGTTGTGTCTGATGTTCCTCAAAAAAGTCCCACCTTTCCTGAAGTGTCAGTGCTATGCTTTGAGAATTAACCTGTGTAAGGTGCCCTGTAGATTTATAATAGGCTTTGGCCTATATAATTGACAGTGGCTAGGTCTCCTGTTAGAGCAAGAGTCTGCCATTGTACTCCTTTGTAGACATGACCCCATCAAAGTGGGTTTTGCACTACAGCAAACCTCCCCTTTCAGCAGCCTGATTTCAGCAAACACTGGACCTGAGAAGATGTGAGAGGCACACGGTCCTTAGTAAGGTGGAGGGCTGAGGTGGCTCTCAGTTTAGGGTGAGTCCAAAGTGAACCTGGACTGTTGGCCACACTGCATTTCTCAGTCAGAATCTTGAGGCTCTGCTTTTAAACAAAGCAGCCCTCAGACCTCTGGAAGCCCTACTGTGGGTTCCCTCAACCCCAACCCCTTCTAAAAGTGAGCCTTCTGTCTTTAACAACAAACAAATACTTTGATTATTCCCCCCAGATGGAGGACAAGGTCCAGTACTCAGCCTTAAGTGTTTCTGTCATGTTCAAATGTATCCTCTGTAACAGAAACATACTTGCAATGTTTCTTTTCCCTTATAATTCTCTGGAATTCAGCTGCTTTAGAAGTCTCATGGTCAATTATATACTCTAACAATGGCATATTGTAAATACACTTGTCTTACCTCAATAAAAGGGTACTTTTCTATTAAAAAAAAAAAAAGCAGTTGATAGTACTCTTATGGAGGAAGAAGTAAAATTATTTTATAGTTTACATGTTCAGCAAGGTAATCAGTATTATTTTTGAGACTTCTGTACCCGGACTTGATAAACAATAGAAAAGATTAAACTTTTTAAATAACTAAAAAATATAAAAGTAGAGCTGCGGAATGGTTCAGTAGATACAGTACTTATCAAGCAGCATGAAGACCTGCGTTTGGAACCCTTGCACCCAAGAAAATCCAGTGGAGAAGCACATTTGTCTGTAACCCCAATACTGAAGGGTGGAGACAGGCAGGTCCTTGCAGCTAGCTAATGGGCCAATCTAGTTACCTGATGAGCTCCAAAGCACTCACTGCTCTTGCAGAGGATCTGGCCCGGCTCCATTCCCAGCCCCACATGAGGCAGGTACAAAGCATGCGGTGCAATAAACTCATGCAAGCATATAAACAAAAATAAATTGTTTTAAATCTTAAAAAAAAAAAAAAGGTGCAAAGCAATAGAGAAAGTCCTCCAAAGTCAACTCTGGCCTCATGCAAATATGCACACATGTCCACAAACATATACAACATCACACATATAAAAACACTCCACATAAAAAATACCAATAAAAATTAAAAGGCAGAGGAGGAAGGAGGGGCTGTGATCAGGAATGTAGAGTGAAAAAATAAATTAATGAAAAAATTAAAAGGCTATTTGCTAGTATATAATCAATAAAATATTTAAAACAACAAAAAATATTTAAAACTATATCTATATAGCTAAGTATAATTGCATCTGCCTACAATCCCAGCACTTGGGAAGCTAGGCTGGGCTGCACAGGACCCTGTCTTAAAAAGCAAAACTAAAACCAAAAGAAACAATATTAAAATAAAATAATGTCCTTAATATTATCTTTTCCCTTTGTTTGATATGCAGATGTTTTAATTTTTATACACTGTTTTCTCTCATCTATTATTGTGAGACTCTTACCAATGTCAATAAATATTCTCTAGGTATATTACCATAGTGTCTTAATGGTGACAGACACAAATTGTTAATTTTCCCCTATCTACAGACTATTTTATTAAATTGCATATATTTGAATGAGTTTCTACCTCAACACTATTGAAAGAAAGATGAAAAATGTTGTAAGGTCTCTAATAATAGTCACCTGATTTCTAAGCCAGCTGTGTAAGGTGTTCCATAAGCAGTAGATTATGTACTACTTTGCTATATTATTTTTTAACTGTTATATGTGTATGAATGTTTTGTCTGTATGTCATGTCTGCACCACATGAGTGCCTGGTATTCCCAAGGTCAGGAGTGTTGGAATACCCGAGACTGGAGTTACGGATGGTTGTAAGCCAACAAGTGGGTTCTGGGAAGAACCACATGGTCCTCTTCAAGAACAAGTGCTCTAACTGATGAGCAATTTCTCAAGCCCTTATATTCTTTTACAAAGTGAAAACTTTCAGTTTTAAAAGTCATCACTTTCTTGGGGAAGTGGAAAGGGGGGGCACAATAGATGAGTTCTAGTGATTACAGATAAAAATATCTGATTACCTAGCTATTGATGAAGGTGGTAAAACTCTGGATAAAGGCAAGAATGAACTCAAGGCCTGCCTTTCTTTGTCTTTTTTTTTAGACAGGATTTTTCTTTCTCCCTAGCTGTCCTGGAACTCACTCTGTAAACCAGGCTGGCTTCAAACTCAGAGATCTGCCTGCCTCTGCCTCCTGAGTACTGGGATTAAAGGCATTTGCCATCACCACCCAGCAAAAACATGAGACTTTCAGATATGATTTTAAGGACTGCAAACATTTTACAAATTTAAAATAAAGTTAAAGCTGGGAGTGTGGTTGGGTAGAACCTGTGAGCCCAGCACTTAGAAGGCAGAGGCAAGAAGGTCTTGAGTTAGAGGTCAGTAAGACCCCAACACAAAGAGAATTCTTCTGAGAGTTCAAACACTACCCTGACTAGATATGTCGTGTTCGGAAAACAAAGTCAACTCAGAGAGAGAGAAAGAGAGAAAGAGAGAAAGAGAGAAAGAGAGAGAGAGAGAGAAAGAGAGAGAGAGAGAGAATGAGAGAGAGAGAGAGAACGAGACCCCCCAGGAGCAATGCTGCTACTGCTTTTACACAGTGTATACGGCTAGTTTGGACCCTGGTTCTGAACACCATGTCTCAAGAAAGTAAACCTGGAATCCTGGGTGAAGGTCTGTTTCTAGAGCAGGAAAAGTGGGAGCCCTTGAAATATCACTGGCTGTGGTTCCTAACTCAGCATAACTGCGGTACCCTTGACACAGCATGTCTCAGCTTCCCAAGCTATAAAGTGGGTCTTAGTGTAATGGCCTATGTCTCACAGAAGAGTTGGTAAATTAAGTGCGCTAGTATACGTAAAGTACTCTTTAACTGCCATAATAGGCATTAAATGTTTTAAATATTTTTAAATCAAAAACTCTCTTGCTGGAGAGATGCTGAGTGTTAGGAGCACTTGCTGCTCTTACAGAGAACACAACTTCATATCCCAGCACCCACATGGCAGCTAACAATCATCTCTAACTTCGTTCTAGGGATCCAGTCTTTCTAGCCTCCATAGGTAACAGGCATGCAGATGGTACACTTATACACATGTAGGTAAAACATTCATATACATAAAAAAATCTTTAAAAACAAACATCGATGCCGGGCGGTGGTAGCGCACGCCTTTAATCCCAGCACTTGGGAGGCAGAGGCAGGCGGATTTCTGAGTTCGAGGCCAGCCTGGTCTACAGAGTGAGTTCCAGGACAGCCAGGGCTACACAGAGAAACCCTGTCTCAAAAACCCAAAAAATAATAAATAAATAAATAAATAAATAAAAACATCGAGAAAAGGAAAGAACACAGTTCTCCCTGACCTAAGCCTCTAGTTCACACTGTAGTATTTAGTCCACTTTAGGTTCTCGGTGTCTTTGCCTCTAATATTCTCTTATTTCTTAAAACTTTAATCACTCATGGAGTAAATCTATGTCGATTCTTTAGTCTTAGCTCAAAATAGTTCTGTTTTGGGGGGCGGGGTGGTCAGACATGGTTTCTCTATGTAGCCTTGGCTGTCCTGGGGCTTGCACTGTAGACCATGTTGACCTAGAACTCAAAGGTCCATCTGCTTTTGCCTCCTGAGTGCTGAGATTAAAGGTGTGCACCAGCACCACCCAGCTTCAAAATAGTTCTTAATAAACACTACTGGATGGCATTCATCATAAAGTAAGCCAACAAAGAACAGCGGGACAGATGTGGTCTACACTGAAAAGGCTGAGTTGGTTAACAGCAAAAGCTTCAAATATTTGAAGGAAATGTTTTCTGTAAATTTTGACCTGACACCAAATACATTAGAGGAAACAAAGCATTGAAGGCCACTGCTGCACTCAGACAGCTGGCCGCTGGCCTGCTCCATTTCCAGCTCAGAAAGAACCAAAGCCTTGAAGAAGGAGGAATTTATTTATTTATTTATTTATTTATTTATTTATTGTCACCTAAGAATTTATTCTCAACCTGGAAAGGATACAAACACTTAGAAGAATACAATGATCTAAATTCTGCTTAATTATTGATATCAAATTTTTCACTGGACACTAGTAAGACCTGCAATTACTGCAGAAGCAGCATGTGGTCTGTAATTAGGGAAATGTATTTTTTTTTGCTGTTTTTTTAATTGGATGTTTTATTTACATTTCAGATGTTATCCCGTTACTCCATCCCCACCCCCCACCCCCGCCCAGGAACCCCCATTCCATTCCTCCTCCTGCTTCTATGAGGATGTTCCCCCACCCACCCACTCCTACCTCCCCACCCTCGAATTTCCCCACACTGGGGCATCCAGCCTTCATGGGACAAAGGATCTCCTCTCCCACCTAAGCCCGACAAGGCCATCCTCCCCTACTTAAACAGCTGGAGCCATGGGTCCCTCCCTGTGTGCTCCCAAGGCTGGTGGTTTAGACCCTGGGGGCTCTGGTTGTTGTTTGGTATTCTTGCTCTCCCCATGGGGCTGCGAACAGAAGGAGGAATTTTTATGGAAAATGTGAAGAATGAAGTATATAGAAAGGAGCTTCTGAGGCAGAAGTGACTGTGATCCCAGCACTGGGTAGCTGAGACGGAGGACTCCTGAGTTCAAGGGCAACCTGCTCTACAAAGCAAGTTCCAGGCCTGCAGAACTGCATAGCATGGTCTTGTTTCAACAAAACAAAATCATGAAGGAATAGTTATAATGGGACAGCTTAGCTATTCTGAGTACAATTAAATGAAATATTTTATCAAGGCTAGCTTCTCTAGTCTTATTCCTATGCTGTGATTACCAAGATCTCATTGGGAAACTCTTCCCAAGTAGGAAACTCTACTCTGGGGAAACACATCCTGAAGGATCTACCTGAGGTAAAATTGTATGATGTCCCCTACTTAATTCAAATGGGTTAGAAAATCTATGTAAAGAAGTGACTCTAAGGACTGAGGAGATGGCTCAGAGTTGCAAGCACTTGTGACAGCGTCCATTTCAGTAAGAGCCCAGCTGAAAAAGTAAGATGGAGAACAAGAGGAAGACTTAAAATTCTCTTCCACACATGCCAAATACAGGTGAGTACACCCAGACCCACATGTGTGCATATGTGTGTGAGCCTTGCACGCACACACACCACACACATGCACACATGAATAAAACTAAAAGTGAATCTGGATGAAGTACATGAAGGAGTTCTTTGTAGTACACATGGAACTTTTCTATATGCTTGAAATCTAATAGCATTTCAAAACTTGATAAGAATCTGTTCGCTTACCTGTCTTTCACTCACTCGAAGAGGGCCAAACACAATACACTGGATAAGCTTAGCCACCAACATTAAAACGCAGCAAGCAGTATTCACCAGAACCTGCACACAAACCAAAGGAAGGAAGTTTAGTTCTGCTGAGACCCAAATATGGTGTACAGTTTCCGATGAGCCTTTTTGGTTTTCTAACAGTGCAAACTAAGTGTTACTGAAGCTAAAGGGAACAAGGCATGGGGAGGAGAAACACTGGGTCCACAGCTCATTGAGTCAGACCCCTGCCCCAGTGGGTGCCCTCCAGCAGGCTGCCTTCTTCAGACTTGACAGAACCCTATGGAAACTCTGTATTGTCTCTGTAAAACTATATATACCAAGCTTGGCATGATGGCACACACCTGTAATCCACATACTAGGAAGGCTGGGGCAGGAGGACTGAAAGTCCAGTCCAGACACTGTCTCAATAAATAAGTGGCCACAAAAAGTATGTATCTTCATTCCCACATGAACTTTTAGACAGCTATCAGATACCTGATCTAAAAGTCACATGATTAGTAAAATCCAGAACTCAAAGATGCTGCCCTGACAGGTAGAGGAGGGTAGGATTATGATCTCAAAGTAAATAAATAAATAAATAAATCAGGTAACAGAGAGGGACTACAAAATGGAAAGACACTCTGGGTTCCAGTGCCGAAACCAAGGCCTTCTTCCATACTTGACAAAACTTTCTTCTTTAAAATAAGTTAAAAGTGGGTATTCTCAGACCTAAACAGCAAATGGGTAAGTCCTATTTCCCTTACTTTGGTCATTGCTATTGTTTTGAGATAGATTCTATGTACCCCAGATTGGCCTTGAACTCCTTACTCTCCTGTCTCCGGGTTCTAAGCACTAGGATTATAAGAACATGTCACCATGCCCACCTAGTCTACCCCCTCAATTTTTAAAAGCAAATTATAATGGAGGGAGGGAGAAAAGGAGGGGATGGAGGACAAGAGGGAATATGATGAAAGGATCCTTTAAGAAAGCAAGCTCCCACCCATCTCTCAGGTCCCCTCTGTATCCCTACCACATACTCCTGAGGAAGGACACATAATGGCAGCCCTACCCAGCACAAAAAGAATAAATCATACTTAGTTCTATTCTGTTACCTAATGGGGCCAGGACGTAAGGTATTTTTAAAGGATTAAAACAAAAATAGTTTCACTGGTGTGTTGGGGGAACTATTTGGTATTTAACTGGTCTAAAGCCACATGATCATAAAATCATTCAATTAACCAGATAGAAAAAGACAGTTGATCAAAAATCCTACAGCCTTTTGACTCCTTATGTAAGAACCCAGTTCAAAACATTTCAGCTCACACTTTTAATTCTAACACGTCAGAGAGACTTTTGGAGGTGGGAGAGAGTATAAATTGAACTTTTCAAAAAAAGATTTAAGAAAAATCATTTGTGTGCCTGGGTGTGTGGATGCATGGGTGCATGCGTGCATGTGTGCATGTATGATGTGTGTACCTACGCCTGTGGAGCCCAGAAGAGAGTGTTAGATCACGTGATTGCTGGGAATTGATCTAGGGGCTCGTGGAAGATAGAGCAGGAAGTGCTCTTAACTGCTGAGCCATTTTCCCCGCCCCTCAAGGAAACTGTGTAATATATCATTTTTTAAGTCAAAAACTTAAAAAAGTTTAACTGAAAGTAGTAAAACTAAGTTTTGTTCATGACTCGGGTCCAGCAGTTTTTGGGTAGAGAAGTAATGATAGACTAAGTGTGAGTTCAAAGTCAAGGTCTTCATTTCTCTTTCCCCATCCCTTGAGCATTACTAAATGCAATGCATCTGTGTTTTAAACTCAAATGATGATATGTAAACCAGGAAAATAAATCTGCTTTTAAAAAATATGTTCCAATTAAGCTGGAGGAGTTTAGTCGATTTAAAAAAAAAACACCATATTTACCTGGTAAGGGAGTTGGTATGAAGGTTGTGATGTGGTTTTTTGTGACATTTCTTCTAACTTATATGATTGAAGTTTCCATTGAGTGGCAAAATACAGGGAGGTGCACCTGTTACAGGCCTACTTCAGCACCTTAAAAATGAGTATTGTCAGGTTTCTGAAAAAAAAATTATTTTTGAGATTTTATTTTTGTTATAAGTGTATGGGTGTTTTACCTGCATGTATGTCTGTGTACCACTTGTGTGTGTGTACAGTAGAGGGAGTTGGCTGTCAGACTGGCAGTTGTGAGATACCACATGAATCCTGGGAATTGAACCCTCTAGAAGAGCGGCCAGTGCTCTGAATTACTGAGCCATCTCCCTAGCCCACTCCCTTTTACAAAGATTTTATTTTATATTAATTGCCTGTCTACTCTCAAAGTCCCCATGGATGTCAGGGATGGTAGATCCTTCTAGACCTAGAGTTACAGGCAGTTCTGAGCTGCCCAACAATGGGTACTGGGACCAAACTCAAAGTCCCTTATAATTCTGGGGTTCCATCACTAATATCAAAACATTTCTATTTTAATCTAAATGGAAGACTTGAAAATTAACACATCACCTGGCAGTGGGGGCACAGGCCTTTAATCCCAGCACTTGGGAGACAGAGGTAGGCGGATCTCTGTGAGTTTTAGATCAGCCTGGTCTACAGGGTGAGTTCAAGGACAGCAAAAGCTACACAGAGAAACTATCTTTGGGGTGGGGGGGGGGGATGAAATGGAGCACGTCTATAAAGAAAAGTAGGGCTTGAACAAACCTGTGGAGCTTTGCCTGGGGACAGACCTGTAATGCTAGCATGTGAGAGAGAGAGAGAGGCCCAAGCAAGTGCAAAGCTGGTCTGGGCTGCTTATCCAGACCCTGTCTCAAAGAAAAGAAAGGGATGGGGAAAGGGAAAGAGGAGAGGGAAAAGAAAGCACATAACCACTGGGGGAAAATGTATTTAAAAAGAAATAACCTTTACAAGAACACCCAGGCAATGAAGGATTCGAAGAACTAAACTATTTTAAGGTTCTGAACTGTGATTTATTGGAATATTTTAATGATTATCAACAATGAACCACTCTACATCTAACTACATATACATAAAAGTGTTGGGGCTGGGATGGCTGAGTGGTTAAAAGTACGTGTTGCTCTTGCAGAGTACACACTTGGTTCCCAGCACACATATAATGGCTCACAGCCACCTGGCACTTCTGTTCCTGAGAATCCAATGACACCTTCTGACCTCCAAAGACACTAGGCAGGTATGTAGTACACATTTATATATGCCAGCAAAACACTCATATGCATAAATCTTTAAAATATTTAAAAAACCTTAACTTGACAAATATTATGTCATCCTAATAAACACAGTAACTTCTCTATCGCAAATGCAAATATAAATATTGAGACAAGCATGGCGGCCCAGGCCTACAAGTCTATCACTGGGAAGGCTGAGGCAGACACTGGGACTGACAGCAGGCAGCACACTACTCTGTCCTAAGCAGCCAGAGTGGGTCTCCAAAACCAGAAAAGAAACAACACAAGCTTCAGCTGCTCAAAGGAACCTAACGTAAACCCCAAATCAGATGCCTCCAGGTACCCGAGACTCCTGCAAAGTTAACCCGTCAGCCCAGACTTCAAGCCTCAGAAGTATGGAACAAACTGAGTCTCCAAGAACCATAAAACAAAGGTTTGCTGCAGCAAGCCTGATCTGAACAGCCACTTCCTTCTCTTGGAGAACAGAGAAGAGCTATTTTAAAATGTTATCTGTGCTATACACACTACTAATTTCTCTCATAGGCAGAACTCCATTGAGTTAAAAAGGGTTTGCCAGACCATTGTACCAGAGCAGAAAAATGGAGCACTCATGTCCACCATTGGAGACTTCATAAACAGGCATCCAGTGGACCCACAGGAGGTGCGAGAGCATCAGCCCAGAAGGCTGATACATACCTGATATGTCAAGGTAACTTTGGATAAAAGTTCAAAGAATCATCCAGCTCAGGGAGAGAATAAAAAGCAGGTGCAGGTGTGAAACAAAAAGAGTATGTTCACGTATATACACTCGAAGCCATAGAAATGAACTGGGTAAAGGACCTGAAACGCTGGCTGTTTCTTAGCTTCCCACTTAAGGCCAGCACCAATAACAAGAAGCTGAAGGAAGCAGGAGGCAGGAAGCAGAGATTTCCTTTCGCTGTCTCTCACCTTTGTTTACTCTGACCTTTGAAATATGAACTTGTAGGATCTGCCTTCTAAAGTTTTAAGTTTAGAACTAACCTAACCAGTTCTGAAATCCCACCTACTTTTCTCATTCCATGGGGCAGAGGAGTGACAAACCAAAGACAGCTGTCATTGTCATAAGCCACAAGTTAGCCACACCTGGAGAGATGGAGCCTCAAAGGCTTCTCATCTGTCTCTCAGCAGGGCCACCTCCTCTTACCTCTGGTCTCCTTCCACCCTCTCTCAACTCCCTTTTAAGTCAGAAAAGCTGTAGTCAGTCCTTCCTCACACAGCACTCCTTTCTCCTACCTCGGAGCCCCACTGGGTTTCATGTGTGTTCTCTCCTCAGCTATCATAAGTTGCCTTATTTACATATGAGTCATTTGAGGGTAGGGGGAAAGTACTGTTGGCAGCAGTGTCTTCCAGAGTGCTGCAAATAGCACCTCGGAAGGTATTGATCTGCCTGTGCTAATACCAAAGCTCCTGAGATACTACTGCATGTGGTCTACAAAGACAAGTTCTAGAGAGTCAAACAAAAGAATAACTAGTAAGATTTGTGACTAGCAACTGACAAAGGACAGTCTTGTCTATCTTGCTTGACATTGGCAGACAATGTTTTGTTTTTATGGGGTGGGGTGGGGGGTAATGTCTAAGGCCTATGAATGGGGCTCAAGAAGCATCCATTTTGACAAAGGCCCACCACTACACTGTCACTCAGTGTTACCTGCCAGGTACAGGGAAGGTTTTGGAAGAGTGTCAAGCACAGCTGTTAAAGCACAAATTAAGTACTAAACGAAAAACAAAATTCACAGCACACACAAGATAGATGTGGGCAGACACCATGCATGCCAAAACTCCAGAGGTGATGGAAGAAAACCGAATAAACTTCAACTGAGAAATAAGGATTCAAAAGAGGGCAAGAAATGATTAATTTGCACGAGGTAAGACTGTACATAGAAAAAGAACATTTCTTAAAAACGACAACTCTCAGAAAAACCAAAAGGCCTTAGATTAATGTTTTATGTATTAACCTTGGAATTTGAACACAGGTTTTGCAAGAAGAAACTTACGAAAAAAAAATCATTAAACAATACTACTGGCTGTTCTATTAATGGTTCCGGTTATCTCGGGCTTAAAACAAGGTATCAAAAACTACATACACTATAGTCTTCACCCTTGTCAAAAGCACTCCCAACATAATAATTCTAAGTTGTTTACCCTAAAAATGAATGGACAGTTCATCTTTTCACGGTAGAGAAAGAGGAACTTCACCCTTCACTGCCTTCTATGAAACTATGTACCAAAGGACCAGGAGGCCTACTCTACAGCCCACGAAGTTCACAAATCCCACTGCCTCCTGATGAAGCACAGTGGGAATAATTACAACAAATGAGTTGTATATAGTTCTACAAACTTAGAACATTAACCCCTCAGTCATTTACAGCCTTCTCTAGGTGCCGTGCGAGGAGATAAGATCCCACCAAGCCATAGGAAATCCAAGTGACAATTTTTTAAATCCTGGAGCAACTTTTCATATTTCTGATGGTTTGTTTGAAGAGGCACTCAAGTGCAAGGTGAGAGCAAAATTTTCTCAGATCTGCCCAGCCTAAAATGATATAATAAACGAAGCCAGTACTTGTGCCATGTGAACGTTGCTTATCTCGCACCGGCAGACAAACTAGAACCCTTGTTTTAAAACGGATCGCTAAACGGAGAAACCGAGTTCAAAGGAAGCGCTGCCACACCAATCCGAATGTTTTGCTGCCTTCTGTCAAAACGGAACAGTCACGAACCATCCGGGGGGGAAAAAGAAAAAAAGGACGTAGCTGGTCTGTTTGCTTCGTTAAATAGCGCCCACCCGGGCTATATTCCATTGCCAAATAGCAACATTTCGAAGTTGTTTTGTGAAGTGTAAAATGTCCCCCTAACTCTCGGCCTTCTCTTCATCGGCAAGCCGCCCCCAACAACGCCGAGCTAAACCCGGCTTGTCTCGGCTCCTCACAGCCTCGGGTCGCCGCGTCCCGCCGCCCTGGAGCCCAGGGGCCGGAGCGCCCTTGCCTCAGCTGTTCTCCCCGGCAGCCCGACACCTTCCCTCCGCGGCCCGCCACGCTCGCAGAGCCGCTGGGCCTCGAGTCCCACGCGAGGGCCGGTCCCCGGGCCTCCTCATCCAGGGTCAGGGCCCGGCCACGCCCCCCTGCGGATAATGGGTGACATGGCGGCTCCCGCCCGCCCGCCCCCGCGCCCGGCCCGCAGCCTCGCTCACCCACACAAACAGGCTGTCCGACAGCAGGTACTGGGCCACGTCTCGGGCCCGGGGGCCGCTGGCGGTCGAGCTCACCGGCACGAACGCCTCGGGCTGTAGTGGGGCCGTTATCGGCTCCTGCTCGCCCGACCGGTCCTCGGGCTGACTGAGGGCGCGGTAGGCGCTGACGATGGTGCCCAGCAAGGCCAGGCCGCTGAGGCCCGTGTAGGTGCGGAGGCTGGGCCACGGGAAGCGCTCGAGGAAGAGCAGCGGCATGGCGGCGGCGGCGGGCTCCGGCGCCCGAGGCTCCCCGCGCTGCGGCCAGGCGCCTGCGGCGGCCTCGCGAAAGGCGCCCACGGGCTCTGGCGTCGCTGCCGCCGCCGCCGCGCCGGGCCGGGCCGCTCCTAGCTGCTCGCGCCGCTCCGCCCCGCGCCGCTCCCGCTGCTGCCCCTGCCGGCGCGGAAGAACCTCGGCGGAGTCGGGGCGGGCCGCCGCCCCTAGCGGGACGCGGGCGGGACGGGCGCGGGGGCGCGGCCTTCGTCCCCCGCCCACAGCCGGCGCGCTGCAGTCCCGAGGGCACAGGACCCGGCCTGGGGCCCCACGTCCCGGCCCCCTGCAGCATCCTTGGCGACCCTGGGCCCACTGACGCCACGGACTCGCCCGAGCCGGGCTCTAGGGTGAGCCCAGCCCTTGGGCAATGACAGCAGGCCTGTGTGCGTGGTCAGGCAGCAGGGTGCGGGACCCATACACCTGGCCATTTGTCCCTTGTTCCTACCCGGCAAAGCAGGTAAACCCTCCATTCCACCACCGTGTAGACTAGAGGCTTCTTTGGTGTTCTAGAGAAGGGACATAATGCTTAAGAAATAATAGAAGCCTTGACATAGAATATTTTTAAAATAGAAGCCCTGAGATAGAATATTTTTTAAACGGAGGAACCAATTTAACGGGAAATAAAAATCCGTTCCCCTTTATGCTACAAGTGAGAATGTCAAATGCTGCTAAGCTTCTTGGAAAATACCTGTTCCTAAAAGGTAAACCAAGGGGTGACCGTTCATCCTGGCAGTTACACAGCTTGTTTAATAAGCAACCAAGAGAACTCAAAACATACACCCACACAAAGTCCCTACATAGAGGTTGACAGTAGCATTATTCCTAATAACCCAGAGGGGAAACTCCAATGGAATATTGTGTTTGAAAATAAAGTACAGATACATGCTACAATATCAGGGGACTTTGAAGTATGTCTGAGTCAAGCCACACACACCATATCTAAATTCTACGTGATCGCCCTGATAAAGGCAAATGCATGGAACGTAGAGTAGAAGGGGAGTTTGAGAGAACTGGAGGTGACAGCTAAAGAAGTGACAGGTGAGGTACTAGTTTCCTGAAGTGAGAATGTCCTAAAATTGCTGTTATACAACTAGGAATACAAAGTCACTGAATTGTACACTATAAACAGCAAGTTACATCTCTATATGTGAGTTACATAAGATAACACAGGGCACACTCTTTTTAATCACGATATTCCCAAGACATGTGTTAGTGCCCATCCCAGGATGTATGCTCTGTAAACAGCTGTTAAATTTTCCCAAATTTTCTAAAGGAAAATTTTTTTCCATGCCAAATATTTCTATAGATTTTTTTTAAGACTGAAAATTAACCACTTTGTTATAATTCTTTAAAACACCTCGTCATGAAATGGGTCTTTGTACAATACAGTTCCCTTTGGTTCTCTTCCCCAGTCTTTTGCAGCATGGCTCAGGGGATGAAACATTTGCTACAAAGCCTGATGACCTGAGTTTGATTCTCATAACTCCAAGTTGTCCTTGGACTTCCATATCTGTCTCCCAGACACATAACTAAATGTAAAAATAAAATACCAAGCCTTAACACTATTGCCCAAATAATGGAAATCTTTATTCTGAAGAAACGAGGGTGGTAATTTTCCAGAGAAGTGTTCTTCTTTACAAGGTCAGATCTGAGTCATGGTGATTTTTAAACCATTCATTTGTGATTCACATTCGATGTAAGCCACAAAACAGCAGTATTAGATACCAAAATTGTCCTTTCATATTGCTGATAACAAAGCTGCCTTCTTTAATCTCAGAAGTTTGGGCTCTCTGAAAATCCAACATGTATAACATGAAATTAACCCAGCTCAGCTACATTTTAAAACAATGCAAAAGATTTTGGATGGCTTCTGTTTTGAACAAGAACAGTCATTGTTCTATTTCTTTATACCTTGGGAAAGTACTTTGCACTTCTTCCTTCCCTCGAGGACCTGTTTGAGATACTTGTTCTCAGTCTAACCCAGTCTGGCCTCCAGTTTGAGACAATTCTGCTATCTGAATCTCCTTTTAGGTTAGAGAATGGAAGGCATGAACTACCACACTCAAACATCTTCTGTCTCTTTTTTCCTCCTCCTTCCCTCCCTTCCTCTCCTCCCTCTGCACTTCTGGAAGGTTTAAAGACAGGGTCTTGATAGTCTTGAACTTCTGAGCTTAAATGATCAGCCTGACTCAACTTCCCAAGAAGCTAGGACTTTGGAGCATGCCACAGGCCCAGTGCAAGAAGGACTAAATTCTAAAGTCCTTTTTAAAGATCATGTGTATTTGTGTGTGCCTGCACAAGTTTATGTGTATCATGTGTGCAAGAACCCACCAGGTTTCAGATCCTCTGGAACTGAAATCACAGGCAGTTGAGCTGCCATGTGTGTGCTGAGAATTAAACCTGGGTCTTCTGGGAGTAGCCAGAGCCTTAACTGATGAGCCACCTCACTAGCACCCACTCTAAAGTCTTAACCAGAAGCCAGATCAAAGCCAGGAGCTCCCACTTATAATCCTGCAGATAAAGAAACAGTCCTTAAGGATTATGAACAAACAGGTAGTTAACACAATTGTGTATCCAGTCTTCAGGCTCTGAATTCAAATGACTCCATCAACTGCAGGTAAATGAAATCTAAGGACATGCTACAAGAAAAAAGGGAAGAAATATCCAGGCAAAGGTGGCTCACGCCTTTAGTTGCAGCATCTGGGAGACAGAGGCAGGCTGCTGACCTCTGAATTCAAGTGGGTTCTAGGACAGCCAGGGACACATAGAGAGAGCCTATCTCAAAAAAGGGGTTGGGGGGCAACACTGATCAATAGTTCAAACCATCAGGTCCTTCCCACTATACCAACGTGGTCCCTTACCCAATGGACCTCAACACAGACAAGGAAGCAGAACTTTGCAGGATCACTATTGGTATTCTAAGTTGCGCAACCCTCCACCACTCAGGACTATGGCAAACAATTAGTCATTCAGTTTTAAATGTTTTTATTGAAATAACAGTGAAATAAAATTTTTAAAAAGAACAATGATCATTTTTGATCAAACTTTTGCTTTACAAATATAAAAAACATAACCCCAAACTCCAGTTTCTTTATACATTCCTATAAACAAACCAGGTTCAAGTTCTCAAAAGCACAACTGTAAATGGTGCTTGTATTCTATACATGAACATAACAACCAATGTCTCCAATTTCCTCCAACTTAATTTCTAAAATACAAAGTGGACTTAACTGGCTTAATCTTGACATATTTGGTTGGTTTTTCCCCCCTCAGACATGTGTGTGTGTGTGTGTGTGTGTGTTAATAGTAAGATGAATTTAATTGTTCCAGATGAATTACAGCTTGTATTTAAACAGAGGCAGACTCCAGTGAGTCCAGTTTAACCCAAGTAAGTGATAGAAAACAAGTGGAATGTGTTGGAAAATCTCATCTTAAGCTACGAAAGCTAAGCTGCTTTAACACTGGAATAGAAAACTGAAAACTCTCTGCAGTCAGCAATCCATATGCTGTTCCAAACACTAAGAATTAGTAAAAGCCTTTAAGTTTGGGAAGCTGAAGGCACAAAAAAAAGTCATTGTTGTAAACTTGCAGCCAACGTGGATTCCAGAACAGCAAGTTCAATGGATAAGACAGACTAAAGCCAAGAGAAGAGCAGATGAAAGCCACAGCTTGGAGAGATCGTCATGCAGGAAACTGTGTAAGGTGCCCGTGAGAGAGAATGGCCACTAGACTAACACTTTATAGACCACCTTAAAGAACCACGAGGGGCTGGAGACTTGACTCAGCCATTAAGATCACTGACTGCTGGTTACTCTTTAGGGGACAGGAATTTAGATTCCCAGCACCCACTTGGCAGCTCACAACCATGTCTGACTGCAGTCCTGGGAGATCTGATGCCCTCTTTCTGGCCTCCATGGACACTCTACACACATGGTACACGAAAGAATCACACCCAGACATTTTCTTAAAATACAAACTAATATGCAGAACCTGTGCCATTTAAGTGTTGCCTATTTTTTTTGGCAGAGGGGAAGGTCTTGAGACAGGGTCTCTCTGTGTAGCTGTGGCTGTCTTGAGCCTTGCTTTGTAGACCAGGCTGCAGAGACCTACCTGTCTCTGCCTCCCAAATGCTGGGATTAAAAGCCTGCATGCACTTTCACCAATGGCACTGTTGCCTACTCTTAAAAAAAAGACATCCTAATTGTCTTCCATCAATTGGGATTTTTTCACTTCTCCAAAAGAGTAGGCGGTTTTAACTAGGGTTTTAAACAACTGAATAAGCTTTTTCATTTTCTCCTTTTACTAGTATGTACTACTAGCTTTAATAAGAAAATAATGCAATAGAGCTTTCATTTGTAAGAAACATTCAGTTTAAAATATGTCAGTTGTTCAAGGGCTTATTTTAATACTCTCCAATATTTAGAATATACATGGTTGGAATGACACTCTAAGACTTACATCTTAAGGGTGATGTTACAGATCAAAGAACCCTTGACACCCGTGCTCTCTTTGAATGACTTTGAAAGAACACATAAAATCTATACCTCTCTGATTCATCACTGTTCATTAGGAAACAAGAGGATTGGGATCCAACTGTAAATTGACCAAAAAGCTTTAAAACTTTGTGTTTATGTGTTAGGAATGTGCTGTTTAAAACCAATACCCTTACATCCCATGGTTACAACAGCAGGTAACTTAAAGTCTCAGAATAGGAATGGCTGGCTCGAACACTCAGAAAAGCTGGAAGAATCTGAGCCAAAACCTAAGTTATAAAGGGCTAGAGTGGATTAGAAGTGAGTGCTTCTGCTCAAGCACCGCTTTCTGACAGCATTCTGTGAATCTCCAGCAGGACATTCGCCCCTCTCCACCTTCCCTGAACATCAACACAAACACCTAAAACCGCAGATGACTCTAAATAAATTTGAATGAGTTTAATTCCTCAGCCACTCTTGACCTAATTGTCAAAGCTAAACGGGAAGAAAATATTTACATTTGCTCTTGCCCAATATTCAGGAGACATACCTTGTGTTAGACAGCATAAAGTGTGAGAACTAATCAAGCTTATTTCTGACTATTAAAAATGTTAAACTGGCTACCTCTTGTAAGTTTTCTTTCATTACATTAAGCCTACAGCCAACAAGTCTGCAATAAAGCAACTACAGTGACCACAGTGACACAACCAGCCAAGTCCTTTACCTTTTTTCTTTTTCAGATTATTTTTATGAGTGTTTTGCCTTCATGTAAGTATCTGTACCACGTGTATGCCTGGTGCCCAAGGTCAGCCATGTCAGATCCTCTGGAACTGGAATTACAGGTGGCTGTGAGCCACCACGGGGGTGCTTAGAACCAAGTCCAAGTCCCTATGCAAGAGCAACTCTCCAGTCTTAAAGCTTTGCTGAGGTAGGGTCTCACTATGTACCCATAGCTGGAACTGGAGAGATCTACTTGCCTTCGCTTCTGGAGTCCTGGGATCAAAGATGTGTGCCTCCACTCTTGACCACTTTTGTCCTGAAACTTTACTCCCATAATTTCATCCTAACTGTGCAAGCAGCGTACTAGAAGCTTAAAGTTGCTGTTTTCCTCAGGGTGACAAAACCTGTCCTGACCTCTAGAATCCAGCTAATTCAGACTATTCCTTTGTTTCTATTATTTTTGAGGTAGGGACTTGCTAAGTATCTCAGCTATACTGGGACTCTTGAGCCTCTGGCATTAGGCACCAAGGTGCTGGGATCATTGGCGGGTACCACCATACCCAGCCTATTCTAAAATAGTCTGAAATGCTTTGCTGCTTACTAAAATCATGATTTGTATCATTATGTATGTATACAACACCTCAGATTCTCACAACTGTAACTCTCTAATCTCAGAGTTTAAAACCTCGTTGTGTTTGTTGTTACGGCTCACTCAGTAAGAAGCAATTTCACAGCAGTGCAAATAATCACTATCCCATTATATGAAGCAAAATACTGCAATGAGTTCTAGATGGACCTCTTTTTACACCAATTCCAATGGTTTTCAGTTTACCTAATCTTAAGGTTTCCCAAATGTTTAAAGTCTTGACTTGTGAAGTAAGGCCTAGAGAGTTATAAAATATACTCGGCAGATAATATACTGGGATTCCTTATAATGGAGTACAGTTTGGTACACACTGCACTTTTGACTTACTCAGATAAATTCAGTTCCCCAGAGTAATGGAAAGTCCTCATCACAAAGACCTGGGACAGTCTAGGCCCAAGGGCCCAGCACCTCACTTTACCTAAACCATGACCGTGTTTTAACATTCCCCAGTCTAAAGCAGGGAAGAAAGGATCCTCGGCTCTAAGACTTTTCAGAGTTTAATGAGAAACTTAAAAAAAAAAAAATACAAATAAGAAATTCACTTTCTTTAATGTACAAAAAAAAGTATGAGTAGAACAACAGTTAATGAACACTGTCACATGGTTAAACCACTATCTAGTTCATATTAATTTTACTCTTCAAACAGGAAGGTGGTGACAATTTAGGGAACAAGAGAAAACCAAAACTTGTTCTACAGTTATTCTTCTACATGTGTAAGCTGTGCTCACAGAGACGGCTTCTTTTACTTCTGTGTACAGGAATTCAGTTGTATATAAAATTGAACCTGCATTTTAAAAAACAGAAAACTTTTATTAAAAACAGTATTAGTTATATATAGTTTCCACCTTAAACAAGGACGTTACCTGGCCATTTCTTGCCTCCTGGCACGCTTAGCATTTCTATAGTAGGATGCAGTTTGACCTCACTTAAATACTACAGAAGTGCAGCTGAATACTTACCATGAGAAACATTAGGAGTGTAGCTTTGGTTAATTATGAATTACAAAGTTCCTTGAAGGCAGACAAAGTTCTTACATGTCCTTTGCTCTGTGTGCAATGTTCATGTGCACAGAATACAGCAAGAGGCCAAAGCAGAGGAGCAAAAGCTGAAGGATGATTAGTGACAACGGGAAAAAAGGCCAATTTTACACTCCCCAAGCTTCAATAGAAGCGAACCCCATGACTAGGGAGTTGTTAAACTAACATGTAATAAGTACTTCCAAATACTATGTTCTAAGCACTTCGTGTGTGCTGACTACGGTCCTATAAAGAAACTACCATCTTCATTTGCATATGAAGTATATGGCCAACAAGAGTAAGAGTTTGTTCCAAGTTTTACCTCTAGCAAGCACTGAAAAGAGCTAGAGAGATGGGGTTAAGAGCACTGGCCAGGGCCAGGTTCATTCTCAGCACCCAAAAAGCAGCTCATAACTGTCTGTAATATGTTCCAGGGATCTGAAACCCTCACGCAGACACACATACAGCAACACTAATACACATAAAATAAAAGTAAATCATAAAAAATGAGATTCAAATCCAAATACTGACTGCACAATCCAAAAGACTTGTCAGTCACACACCCACATAAAAGAGAGAGCACAAGCGTGCAAGTGTTCAGGTGCACACACATGTGAGCACAGGTGCCAGAGGCATCAGGCAGCTGTGAACTGCCCAGTAAGTGCTGGGAACTAAACTCAGATCCACTGAAAAAGCAATAAACACTCGTAATCACTAAACCATCTCTCCAGCACACAAGCCATACTCTTTTCTTCTTTTGTTGTTTGACACAGGGTCTCACTACATAATCCTGGCTGGCCTACAACTTACTGTGTAGAGCAGGCTGGCCTTGAACTCACAGTACAACTACCATGCCTAACCTCATAATAAGCAGTTTTATCTATGGTTGGCATTAAGAAACTAAACTAATAAAATCAATTTAGAAAATGCATACTTAAATGGGACATGGTGGTACATACTTCTGATCCCAGCACTCCCAGGAAGAGGCAGGCAGATCTCGGGTTTCTCAGACAGCCTGGTCTACGTAGTGAGTTCCAAGATAGCCAGGGCTATGCAGAGAGACCCTGTTGTGTTTTAAAAAAGGAAAGAAAAAGGAAAAGAAAAGAAAGAGAGAGAGAGAGAGAGAGAGCGAGAGAGAGAGAGAGAGCGAGAGAGAGCGAGGGAGAGCGAGGGAGAGCGAGGGAGAGCGAGAGAGAGCGAGAGAGCGAGCGCACGCCTATTTACCTAAAACCTCAGACTCCATATAAAACTATAGGGCTATATACCATTTGCCAATTCAGACCTAAGCGCAGTAAGCTCCAAAAAAAGAAAAAGAATATTTAAGTATCCACACCCCCTCCCCTTTTCTTTTTTCTTTTTTTTTTTTTTTGAGACAGGGTCTCTCTGTGGTACATGCTCTGGCTGTCCTGGACTTGCTTTGCAGACCAGTTCAAACTCACAGAGATCCACCTGCCTCTGCTTCCCAAGTGCTGGGATTAAAGGAGTGCACTGCCATGCCTGGTGATTGTTCCTACTTTTATACAGACCACTATTCTGTATTTTAAATACTATTTTACTATCTCTTCTTTGAATAGACTGTAAACTAACCATGGAAGACACCAGATCCGAGGAAGAACAGTTACATGTCAGAACATCATGCCATAATTTGAGTCTTCAGGTATTTTTAAGCATATTTTAATCTACTGATCACATACAGTGTAAAAATACATAAACTGTCTTTATTTTCCTTAAGCCTTAAAATTTGTGCAGTATCACCTCTCAAGTGGCTCCAGATGTCTTTAACTTGACATTTTACATAGTTGTATCAGAAATGTTCAACTTTGCATACCTGCTTAACAGCTGAGGAAGACTAGAAATGATGGGTCCATATCCCGGTGCATTGTCATACAGTTCAAACAATGGTGCAGCTACCAGCTTGTAATTTTTAGGGACTGCAAACAGGGCTACAAAACAAAACAGTATTCAATTTCCTTATCTTTCATATATATAATTTTTACTCCCACTTTGTAATTAATCAACAATTTTACATTTGAGAAAAGCTTTGACATGTGTGTTCACTCATGCAGGCACATGTGCAGGACAGAGGCCAGTATCAGGATGTTTTCCTCAAACCACCCTGCACCCCACCCTCTGTTTTTTTTTGTTGTTGTTGTTGTTATTGTTTGTTTGTTTTTGTGGCAGAGTTTCTGTGTACCCCTGGCTGTCCTGGAACTTGCTCTGTAGACCAGGCTGGCCTTGAATTTAGAGATTAAAGGTGTGCGTGTACTAGCACACCTGGCCCAATGTTCCCCACCACCACCTTATTTTTTGACAGTTTCTCAGTGAAGGTGGAGCTCACTGTTTTGGCTAGACTGGCTGGTCAGAGAAGTCCAGATGCCACCTGTCTCTCTGCTTACCAGTATAGGATTACAGAGGTACACCACCATGCCCATCTTCTTACATGGGCGCCGAAGAACCGAATTCGGGTTCTGATGATTGCAGTGAGCAATTTACCTGCTGAGCGATCTCCCCAGCTCTGAGAAAAACTTTTAAGGAAAAAGACAATTCTCATTACTCACTTTGGGTTGTCTGTGTTGTCTAGAGATTATAGACATATATTTGAAACATCCTCTCAAGAAAGAAATGCCATAAACAACTTTAAAAGGCTAACTGAAAATTGCCTTGGGTTTAGAACTTAATTTTTAATTCTCCTATAAAACTACTGTAAGAAATGGAGCCAGGCATTGTGACACTTCCACAGTCAAGAGGCTGAAACAGGAGGATCAAGATTTGGAGGCTTGCCTTCCAAGCACGAGGACCAGAGTTCAATCCCAAAACCCAAATAATGTATACTTGTAATCCTGGTGCTGGTAAAAGCAGAGAGAGGTGGCCACCAGTTTAACCTAAGTGGTGAGCTACAGAAATGAGAACATTCCTAAGCACACTCACAGTCAGGGAAGGAGAAGCGGATAGGCAGGTTGAAAAACAACTCAGCAGTTAAGAGCAATTGCTATTCTCCCAGAGGACGGGAGTTTAGTTCCCACACCTGCATGCGCACGCATGCACACACGCACGCGCGCACATATGTGCACACACACACACACACACACACACACACACACACACACACACACAC
>NW_021604646.1:9007570-9043695 GCF_004785775.1 Grammomys surdaster | reverse complement strand
CACACACACACACACACACACACACACACACACACACACACACACACACACACACACTACATAGCAAGAACCTGAGTACTAGTGAAAGCCTGTAATCTCAGCTCTTGAAAAGCAGAGGCATTAGGATCAGGAGTTCAGGCCTGTATAGGTTACATGAGATCTTGGAGTTTTGTTCTTTAGGTAGGGGGCATTGGGATGGGAGGCTGGGAAGGAACAGTTACTTGCTGAAACAGAGCAGGTCTGAAGACTCTTTAAAAAGACAATCCTGAGCTCTTTACCTTACCACAATGGGAAAATCAGTAATAACAGCTCAACAACCACAAAACCTACAATAACCTCTTATTTTAAGCTCTAGCTCAATTTCACTCCCCTACATCATGACTGGGACAAAGAGGAGCTAGGTGACTCTAGTAAGTATGACAGTGTGTTTCAGTCTTACAGTGAGCCTAAAGCTACTCCAAAAACCTGGAGGAGACCAGTGGAGAACCTCAGAGAACACACTACGAGAGCTTTTAGACGGTTGCCTTCCAGATAAACTTACCTTTCTCTTGAAGCTGAACCAGAAACAACTTCTTGTGTTCCTTGGGCTTTGTTATATGTGCAGGAATATACGGATACTAAAACAGAAAATGAGAGTGACTTGTAGGTTTCAAGCATCGCTCTTCCTAACACCTCATGTGTTAACTATCAGGTTCTTCCAATTACAGACACAAAGCTCAACCACCCTCATATGCTAACTCAGTCTTACTGTACCGATTACCCGCTGGCCTCATTTAGTTCTCTACATGTGTATTTCCCAGTACACTGCTGGTGGTATGCTTCTGTCTCGTTACCTTTAAGGGACCTAACCAACAGATACAGAAAGTGCCTTCACACACATGTAATAAACAGTAACCTCATCAGCTGTTTAAGTACAACAGTCAAAGAATGTATGGCTAGGGACATTTACAACACAATGAAGTTCTGGTTTTAAGGTAAGTTGCTGTTTCTACATATTGTTACTAAAACACTCTAGACTCCTGCTGTGATCATGTTTACTTCATGAAAACTTTAAAGCCTCTGAGGTATTTGACAGGATGCTCTTTGCCCCTTCTCCCTACCTCCCATACACATAGCACATGCTTTAGAACAAAAATGAGCTAGGTGGAGTTCTGCCAGCTGGGCAGTCTAACTGGTGTGTAAAATGGAAAAAATATTTAGAAAAATTAAAAGGACAAAAAGATCTAGAGAAACTACTGCTTGAGAGCAATTTGATACACTAGGTGGGGTATAATTATCACATTCACTTTACTCAGAAACTTTTGAAGCCAGTACCTGGGGCTGGAGAGATGCTCAGTAGTTAAGAGCATTGATTACTCTTTCCAGACGACCTGGGTTCAGTTCCCAGCATCCACATGGCAGCTCACAACTGTCTGTAACTTCAGGATCCAACACCCTCACACAGACATATTTGTAGGCAAAACACCAATGCACATAAAATGAAAATAATTATTAAAAGAAAGAAGCTATTACCTTCTCAAGACTGCGCAGTTTAGTGAAGCCATACTGCAACTGATCTATCCAGTCTTTACTCAGTACAAGGCCTACTATTTACTCCCTGTTACCTCTTCCTCGATGGCACCCAACCAGCACACAAGTGAGGACAATTACACACTATAAAGTACAAATGAGCTCAAGTAACACTCCCAGGTTTTGGAGGTCTACCTGAAAACCAGATTAACAGTGAAGGGACAAAGAATCGAGAACTAGTTCAAACCACACACTTGAAAAACACCTGGGGTTCACATTCAACAAATCATGGCCACACAAAATAATTTCCTTCTATTTGCTGCTTCCTCTTTCTAAAAGGCTACTCCCCAGTTCTGCTCTTACTAGCTAAGCTGGTGAGGTTCATATGAAAAGACAGAGACAAGGAAGTAATGAAACACTTTTCGTCAGCGACACCCAATGAAAACAGGCAAGTTGGCTAAAGCCAAACAAACACACAGCACTTCACTGACATCCATACTTCCAGGGCCAATCTTACACTTCAGTGAAGTCAAGGAATACCACAGAGCCACAGAGTAAAGGAGATAAGGAGGGTATTCAGCCAACAGCCTGGAAGACTTCTGAGTTAGCACTGAGCACTTTCCTTCCAATTAGGTCAAGGAATGTCCAAGAAACCAAAGCCTGTTTAGAATAAGTGTTTTACATATCTTTCAAATAGCAGCTTCACCATTTGTGTATGGTGAAACTTTGCTTCGTAAGGCCAGGTCACAGATGTGTTGTGGCGATTTTCAGGAGTACCAGTGTCCACAGAGCCCTGTGTACTTGTCCTCAACTACACAAGGCAGTCAGGAGAGAACAGAACATCTTTTGCCTGGCCAATATTGTGTAACACTTGACCTGGAACATACTGTTATGGAAAGAAGCTCTCCAATAATGGGGCTTTTGATCTGTCCAAAGAATTTAAGACCCAACTTTAAGACACTAGCCAAAATATGAAAATCTGAGCATCAATAACATTATTGGTCATTATAGTGGACTAAATACATTAAATATCCTTAAGTCCACACAGTCATACTAACATTCTAATGAGGTGTTCATACCCCATCTGAAATCACTCTCCCTCAGATGTTAGGGCAGGTCACACCTTTCTGGAGTCTGCAAAGTTTCTCAATCATGAGATTGTAGAGAAATTCATTCAAGTCTTGCCAAAGGGGGGACAGGAGTCCCTGGGTTTCCATCTTCAAACAATTCAGAAGGACATTTGATATGGTTTCTTGATAGCTCTTAGCAATATTAATCTAGCTGTTCATAGTTATAGTAAGCTCAATACTATTATGTGGGGGGTTTGTTTGGTTTTGCTCTGATGTTTTGTTTTTTTTTTTTTTTTTCTCGAGACAGGGTTTCTCTGCATAGTACTGGCTGTCCTGGAACTCACTCTGTAGACCAGGCTGGCCTCAAACTCAGAAATCCGCCTCCTCTGCCTCCCAAGTGCTGGGATTAAAGGCGTGCACCACCACCGCCTGGCTACTCTGATGTTTTTTGAGACAGGGCTCAGTATGTAGCTAAGATTGGGCATGAACGCCTTTCTACCTCTACCTCCAGAATACTGGGGTTAAAGTATTTTTTTAATGACTGCTGCTTCTGGTCCCCTTCTCCCTATGCTTTGCTACTTCCTGTCTTACACCTCAATCTGTTTCCACATCTGCCCTTTTCACTCCTATTGTATCTTTGACGGATGAATGCATTCTTCTGAAAACTTAAGGAAAGGAAAAGAAGCATCTACTATTTCCTATAGAACTGTATACTCCAGAGTAACCAAGTAGTTGATGAGGTTAAGGTTCCCTGTGTATTTAATAATAATAATAATAATAATAATCACATCTCCAGAGACTTCATGACTGTAGGAAATCATCAACAATGACCTGTTAACATTAACATTATGAAAACCAACTGTCCTAGTCAGGGTTTCTATTGCTCCAACGAAACATCATGACCAAAAAGCAAGTTGGGGAGGAAAGGGTTTGTTCAGCTTACACTTCCACATTGCTGTTCATCACCAAAGAAACTTAGGACAGGAACTCACATAGGGCAGGAACCTGGAGGCAGAAGCTGACACAGAGCCCATGGAAGGGTGTTCTTCTTATAAAACCTAGGACTACCAGCCCTTGGATGGCACCACTCACAATGGGCTGGGCCCTCCCCACTTGATCACTAATTGAGAAAATGCCTTATAGCTGGATCTCATGGAGGCATTTCCTCAACTAAAGCTCCTTTCTCTGTAATAACTCCAGCTTGTGTCAAGTTGACGTATGAAACAAGCCAGTACACCAACCAAATAGTATAAATTCTTTTTTATCTCCTTTGAGACATAGTTTCATTGTGTAAGCACTTGCTGACCTGGCAATCTTGTGTATATATGTCTAGCCTTGAACTCACAGAGATCCATCTGCCTCTGCCTCCTACATGACAGGATTAAAGGTGTGGGCCACCACACTCACACAGATAGTATGAGATCTTAATAGAACAAACCATTACCTATGGAGGCCAGCATCTAAGAGACCCCAGTCATCAGGTCGTCTGCATTCACACCTTTGTAGACTCTCCCACTATGTACCAGAGTGCTACGAATAGAATACAGAAGTGATCGTATGCCACTGCCAAGACCGGGAAGCTAACTGAGCACGGCTTCCCGCCTGGGCACTCCTTGACATCATTCTTACATCCTCTTCAAGTCCATGTTCGAAGGAAGGCAGCTGTCCTAGAGGAAGTTATCCTTCTAAGATGACCAGGAATTGAGGGAACCCCTATGCCAGCAACTGGCAAAAACTGAAGGTGTCAGTCTAACAGCCAAGAATGTCTGCTTCCATGTGAAGTAGGGATTAATTAGATCCTTGCCCCACTCTTTTTGATGCAGCACCTGTAACTTTATAAGGCCCTGAAAATTCCAAGATAATAAATATATATTGTCTTAGGCTACTACATTTAGAAATACAGATTTAAGTATCCCTTATTAGAAATGCACAAGATCAAAGTTCTTCAGATTCTGGAGTTTAGTAAACTCTGGAATATTTATATTCATGAATATCACCAATTCAAAAGTCCAAAATTGTAAGAACCAAAACCTAAGTATTATGTCAATGAAAGGCCCTGGATCTCAGATTATTGCATAGGACTGCTCAGCCTGTGACTTGTTGCACAGCAGCCTTATTTGTTCCCTCTGCCCCATTAATTGGGCCTGAATCCAATCAACTGATTTATCAATATACGAAACATCTAGGAGAAAGAGCACTGGTTCAATAAAACATGGATGCTGTTGGCAACTGAAACACAAGACAGCCTATTTTCACTTAAGATGACTTACAAAGGTAGGAGAAGAGAGCTCATAACACTATAAATGTGAAACAGACAGGAGAGACTACCTTAACTCAAACAATATGAAAACTAGAAATAACTAGCACAGCCAGGCATGGCAGCACATGCTTTAAATCCCAACATTCGGGAGACAGAGGCAGGAAGATCTCTCTGAGTTCAAAGCCAGCCCAGTCTATATAGCAAATTCCAGGACAGTCAGAACTACATAGAGATACCCAGCCTCAAAAAAAAAAAAAAAAGGATCAGGATATATGAACATAGCAATTATATATTTGATGAGATTACTTTAGACAATAATAATTGTATCCTTATCTTGTGTTGGGGATGCAGTTCAGTAATAAGAGTGCTTGTTTAGCATGTGCAAGACCCTAGAACCCATTCTCAACTGTTTTTCTTTAAGTAACTGTTTATGTGCAAGTCTATGGACACTACAACGCTTCCCCTCACCAATACAAGGTAATTTTTTTTAAACCAAAACATTTCCATACAGAAATTTTTTTCAAAAGTAGAACTTGTAATAGGCATATAACACTCCACCTGTATTAGTGTCCTTCAGAGGACCCAAGACTTAGTTGTTCTCAAGGACAAGGAAGCAGCTCTACCTCGGAGCTTATCTTTTTGACAGTTGCACTTACTAAGTGAGCACCTACCCTTCTGAGAATCCCACATGTTCTCATTCTCTCCCTCTCCCTCAGAAATGAGGGTTGGAAAGTGAATGTGTTCACAATGTCCCAAACACGCTGTCCCTCCTCCCCTTAAAGATATTAACTGTGTGCCTGAGGCCTTCAGAGGCCAAAAGGTATCAGAACCCCTGAGAGTGGAGTTACAGATAGCTGTGAGTACTGGGAACTGATTCTAGTCCTCTGTGAGAACAGCAAGTGCTCTTAACTGTTGAGCTCTGTCCCCAGCCTTTTTTTTTTTTTTTTTGAAATTATGTGTGTGCATGTGTGTCTATGCATACGGGTGCAGGCACCCACAGAGGACAGAGCTATCAGATCCCAGAAGCTGGAGTTGGAGGTGGTTGTGAACCACCCAATCCAATCTATACTCTGGAAATGGAACTCTGGTCCTCTACTAAACCATCTTTCTAGTCTCCATTGCCAACGTTTTATAAAACATCTTTTACAATTCACACTCAACTATTTACAACTGAAATGATACCTAGGATTTCCTTCAAAACAGTCCCTGGGGAAAGCAGGGAGGGAGTGAAAAACACTTCACCCAGGTCACAGAGATGGCTCAGCAGTTGGCTGCTCTTCCAGAGGTCCTGAGTTCAATTGCCAGCAACCACATGGTGGCTCACAACTATCTGTAATGGGATCTAATGCCTTCTTCGTGTGTGCATGAAGACAGTACCCATATACATAAAAAAATAAACTTGATTAAAAAAAAGAAAAAAAAGTACTTCACCATGAATTTAGTTAAGGGTGAATTTTACTTACTATAATTCTACTTCTACATATTTTAAATTTTTTCTCTTAAAAGAAACGGGGTGGGCTGGAACCAGCTCTTCATATGTAAGACCTGGTTCAATCCTTAACACTTCAAAAAACAAACAAAAGAACAAAATAGTATCATCCTGAAACTGTGGTTTACTGTTTCGGCATACTGTAATCCCAATGCTTTGGAGGTAGACAATACTCAATATACATTACATACATGGACACATATATACATGCACACATACATACATAGGCATATGTAAATTAAAAAGAGAAGAAGGAAACTGCTTGGCTTTGTAATACTTTCTAAATCTAAATTAAGGAGTTAAGAAAATGAAATTAAAAGTCAAGGTCTACTTTGATCTTTTTTAAACTTTAAACATTTCCACTTGTTTATTTTGTGTTTGAAGGGAAGTCTGATGGTTTGTATATGCTTGGGTCAGGGAATGGCTGCTATGTATGGCCCCCATAGACTCGTATGTTTGAAAAAGCCTACGGGGACCAGAGAGTGGCACTATTAGGAGGTGTGGCATTGTTGGAGTAGGTGTGTCACTGTGGGTGTGGGCTTTGATATCCTAGTCCTAGCTGCCTGGAAACCAGTATTCTGGTAGCAGTCTTCAGATGGATGTAGAACTCTCAGCTCCTCCTACACCATGCCTGCCTGAATGCTGACATGTTCCCACCTTGATGATACTAGACTGAACCTCTGAACCTGTAAGCCAGCCCCAATTAAATATTGTCCTTATAAGAGTTGCCTTGGTCATGATGTCTGTTCACAG
Organism: Grammomys surdaster; assembly: GCF_004785775.1. Classification (NCBI taxonomy): domain Eukaryota; kingdom Metazoa; phylum Chordata; class Mammalia; order Rodentia; family Muridae; genus Grammomys; species Grammomys surdaster. The sequence goes on along the minus strand of NW_021604646.1, from coordinate 9,036,614 downwards.
CAGTAAAACCCTAAGAGAGGGAGGGTCCCATTTTCAGCACCTGTAGTAGTAGCTAACAACCATCTTAACTCTACTTCCTCAGATCCAGTTCCTCCCTCTGACTCCCCAGGCATCAGGCATATACATATACAGACACACACTCATACACATGAAAGGAAAAAGCTGTTTGATCTTAAAAATGATTTTTAAATCAAAATTAAGAAAATGAGAATAAGAAATGGGAGGCTGAGGTCTACTCTGATTATTTTTTCATTTATTTTAAAAATTTCCACTTATGGGGCTGAAGAAATGGCTCAGCAGTTAAAAACACTGGCTCATTTTCAAAAGACCTGGGTTCAATTCCCAGCACCCCCATGGCAGCTCACAACTGTCTGTAACTAGTTTCAGAGCATCTGACGCCTACTCACAGACATGCAGGCAAAACACCACTGGCCATAAAATAAACAAAGACAAAAAGATTTCTAATATTAAAAAAAAAGAGGTGGGAGGGATTGAAAAGATGGCTCAGCAGTTAAGGTCACTCACTGGCTGCTCTTCCAGAGGACCCAGGTTCAATTCCTAGTATCCAAATGGCAGCTCACTACCATATGTAACTCCAACCTCCAGCGATCTGACATGGCCACATACACATAAAAATAAATACATCTTAAAAAAAGAAAACTTTTTCACTGTGTGTGTGTGTATGTGTGTGTGTGTGTGTGTGTGTATAGATGCCACAACATTTGTCCTCTCTTTCTACCATGTGAGTTCCAGGGATCAAACTTGGGTCATGAGGTTTGGCAGCAAACCCACTGAGCCACCTTACTAGCCCTGATCACTTTTTTAAATGTCTTGGTAAACACAACGGAACACTGACCTGAGGAGGTTCAAAATTTGGTCTCCACCAGTTCCCAATGCAGTCATCAATGACCCAGTCTTGCAGGACTCCATCTTGACGACCCAGTATCTGTGCAAAGTAGTATAGTAAGTACAATGAATAGACACACCTGAGAATTCCCTTCTTGGTAGAGACTATTTTCAATGACACTCCTAACAGCCAGTGTCTTTCCGACAGACTCCATCTCTAGAATTTAGTGCCCATTCCATTCTGTCAGAAAACACAAGTCTAGCTTAAAATCCAGCATCAGCCTATCAAAATGACCCACAAAGCTGAGCATGGTGGTACATGCCTTCAGTTCTACACTCAGGAGGCAGAGGTAGTTGCATCTCTGTGAGTTCAAGGTCTACATAGCAAGCTCCAGGCTAGCCAAGGCTACATGGTGAGACCTTGTCTCCAAAAAACCCTGTCCTTTTGCTCTGGCTATACATAGAAAACCAAAGGTGACCATTTATCAACGTCAGCCAAATAGTATGCAAGAGGTTCTCTAAAATCAACTACAATTTCAACAAATCATCCACCTAAAGTTACAAAAATGGAAAGATTGCACTTTCACAAAATCCCATTATTAATTTTTGTAACATAACATGAACTTATTTTGATCAAGTTAGACTCAGGCTGGAGAGATGGCTCAGTGATTTTTTTTCTTTTCTTTTTCTTTTTTCTTTTTCTTTTTTTTTTTTTTTGGTTTTTCGAGACAGGGTTTCTCTTTATAGTCTGGGCTGTCCTGGAACTCACTCTGTAGACCAGGCTGGCCTTGAACTCAGAAATCCGCCTGCCTCTGCCTCCCAAGTGCTGGGATTAAAGGCATGTGCCACCACCGCCTGGCTCTGGCTCAGTGATTATAACAGCACTGACTGCTCTACCAGAGGACCTGGATTCAATTCCCAGCACCCACATGGTGGCTCACAACCATCTGTCCCTCCAGTTCTAGGAATCCAACTCCATCTTTCTGACATCTGAGGGCATCAAGCACATACATGCTGCACTAATACATGCAGACAAACATCCATACACATTTATAAATAACACATTAAAAAGTTATACTCTACCCATTTCACTGGTACTATGAAGTTCAGAACAAGTAGCAATTCCCTGTCCTGTCTCACCCATCCTCAGTGGCTACAAGACTCAGCTCCGAGTTGTTTTCCCCAGTATTTGTTTCTATGTTTAAAAGTATTCCTTTTTTTTTTTTCAACTCCTTTAGAATAGTTTTACATATTAAGAAAGGCTGGGGGAGGTGGGGCTGGAGAGATAGATGGCTCAGCAGTTAAAAGCACTGACTGCTCTTCCAGAGGTCCTGAGTTCAATTTCCAGCAGCCACATGGTGGCTCATAACCACCTGTAATGAGATCTGATGCCCTCTTCTGGTGTGTCTGAAGACAGCTACAGTGTATGCATATACATACAATAAATAACTCTAAGAAAAAAAAAAGAAGAAAAAGAAAAAAGGCCAAAAACTCCCATGATACCTACACCTTTCCCAACTGTGACTATCTTACATCAGTATAACACATCTGTTAAACTAACGAATCAATACTATACCAAAGAACCCATACAGTTTTGGGGTCTCTTTAATTTCTGTACCTAATGTCCCTTTTCAGGCCCAGGATCCCATCTAAGACATGATGTAGATGGTCATCAGTTTCTCTGAGGCTGCTCTAGACGGTGACAGTTCTGTTAGTTTGATGATCTTGACAGTTTTGAGAAATACTAGTCACGATATTGAGTAGTATTTCTCAGTGAGACTGAGATTCTGGCAAGGAAGACAATAGGAGTAAAATGCCATTCTATTAGCAAATCAAATCATATCAAAGGGTCATGCTATCAATATGGCTCACCGCCAATATGAATCATGATTACTTATCTGAGGTAATGTTTTTATTCCCACACTATCTGAGAGCTCAGATAGGTTTTCAGTTCAAACAGCAATCACTACCCGTCTCCCCTTTCCTCTCTCAGTCTGCTCTGCTCTGCTCTGTGCACAGCCCAGTTCACAGCTGAGCACAAGGCCGCCTTAGGCCTTTCTCCTACAGCGCTGGACATTCATATTCTGATTATATCATTATTCCTGCCTTATTCCTTCATCTTGGTAGCAAACTTTCTCTGTTGTCTCCTGAGAAACAGTAGAAGGCATAATGCAGTTTTGAAATTTCTGCAAGAGTTAAAATAATTATTTTCTCCTTCAGTGCTTTTATATTAAAGAGTTCTGGTATGAAAGTGATATTCTTTCAGAATTATGAAGGCATGATTCAGATTTTTGAGCTTCCTGTATTGCTTCAGGGAGATTTGAGGCATTTCCTGATTTTCCTTTTAAGATTTTATTATTGTACAGTGTGTATAGGTGAGTGAACCGCAGTGTACATGTAGAGGTCATAGGACAACTTTGTGGGGTCAATTTTCTCCCTCCTGTATGTGGGCTCTGGAGATAAGAGCCCAGTTCATCAAGCTTAGTAACCAGCAAGCACCTTTACTGAGTCATCCCACCAGCCCTGCTAAAGTCTTCTAAGTGGCTGGCCCCTTGTTTCACAGATACAGCATCTCCTCCATTACTCCAGGAGAATCATGACTTTTGTGACTCATTTAGCTTCCATTTGGCTGAATTCCTTTTGCTCTTTTAGACCGTATTTTCTTAAAGCTTTCTTCACAAGCCTATGATACAGCTGCTCACCAGGTGCAGGAGGTCTGACACAGCTATGTCCCTTCGTAAGATCCAAATAAAATCACCTAGTTTTCTTGGACTGGTCACTCTGCAGAGCAGAGATCTGCAGCCCTCTGTCTGGGAACCATCCTCTCAGCTAGGAGCTGAGTTCTGCTGCACACTGCACAGCTGCTCACAATCCGGCCTCACAGTGAGACTCCTACACTGCTTACCAGTCAGGATCAAAGTTTTCAAATATTCTCCCATCTCTTCAACATTTTACTGCTAAATGTTAGCTGATTCAATGCCCACTGACTCAGTCAACAGTCAGTCCTGGCTCAACTGGACAGAACGGGAAAGACAATGTAGATCAATATAACCTTTATAAGATTCAACCAATCCAGCTGGCGCATGGACTCACTGGCCCTGGAATCTAGCAGCCAGCGGCAATTCCTCAGCCTTTCTGTTCTTCACTGCTGCATTCCGGACTGGCACCCTGCTGAGCTAGTTTCTGCTAAGTCTATGGTGGTATGCCCAACAGCCTTCCCGCTCTCTAACTTAGTTATCACTTCATCTTTTTGATACTGTCTCATTTTGCATTCCATAAATACTACTGAATTTATAACTGTTAAAAATTACTTTCCTCCTGACTTTTGGTATTTTTCAGAAGAACCAGAATAAAAGTGAGTAGGTTTCCTCTGAAACCTCTACCAAAATGGCAACTTAGCATTATTGTTTCATCAACATTTTTGTTTTATTTTATTTTATTTAGCAACAAGGTCTCATTCTGTGGCCCAGCTGGCCTAGAATTCACTATGTAACCTAAATGGTCTTGAACTCAGGATAATCCTTCGGTCTTAGTTTAAGATTACAGACTTGTTTATTTTCCAGAAAATAATTTATATTAATTCAGATTTAAGTTCTACTTACTGACTACTAACTGCTCAAATTAAATTTATTTTTCCAAGACACATGAAAATTTGATTATTAAGTTGGTAGCATTCAGATGGGCAATAAAATTGTCAAAGTAGTTAAACAGAAAAATACCTCTGTCATTAAGCGTTTCAGTCCTTCAACTTCATCTTCTCCTGGGTTAAGTTCACCTCCAGGTCTATAAAAGGTCAGAAATTTCAGCTTACAATTTAATACAACTTGGGGATAATAGCAAGAACATAATAATCATCATTTCTATCAGGTAACTGATAAGTCACATTTTAGTGACATTTGATAATCAATCAAAACAAGGGCCAAAGGTAGGGGACATTCTGGGAAGTTCATTCTATAATGTTAGGCATCAAACCACTGTATATAATCCTAAGTTTAAACAGCAAAACTAATATATTTATATATAAATATAAATACGCACACACACAATCACTGGCCAACAATCCATCACTGCCTCCTCAAAGGAAAGCTAGATCTAATGAAGTTTAGCAAATAAATACCCAGAGAATAGACTACATTCTTAGAGCTGAAGAATGGTACATTTTTCAAGACTATAAACTTAGTTTTCTGCCTTTTTTTTTTTTGGGGGGGGGGCACAACCTGACCAGTGGGCAAGTAAACATTTAAAGAGTTATAAGCTCAAGTGATTAAACTACATGAAAACAACTGAATTCAGTAACGCTCCCATCCCTTTGAGAAACTGAGTTTGGCCTAATCTAGTTCTTTGGAAAGGAAACAAGCATTGCACTGAAGGAAAATCATGACTTTTCTTTAAAGACTCTGTCATAGTATTTGTTTAAATAAAGAAAAGCTAAGCTTGTATTTTAAGCTGCATTAAAACAGCCATTTTTTATAAGCTGTCTTGCTGTAATTTCCAACACTACTTACAATTTGAAGAAGGTTGTTCCCAGCTGTAGCAGTAACACGTGGGGTAGGCGGTGTTCGTGTACAATCAGAACCCCTTCTACAGTCCTTCTCATCCCAATCTTATCAAATTCCTCCCTCATGCGCTGAAATCTGGCTGCAACGGAACTGTCCTTCTCATAGAGGGGCTCCTTTGTACCGAAAGTATAGTTGGTAAGTGGGTACCTGTGAGCCAAAACAAGCATTAGCATAAGAACCAACGGACTTTTTTTTACCAGACAGTTCAAAATAACACATACAGAAACCATACAAAACTACACTGTGCTCAGAAGACCAGTCAAAGAAGTAGCTATGAGATAGCAGAGATCAGAGGACTGCTGCTGCCTGACTCCTGAATCCAGAGCTTCCACGCATCAGTCATAGACAGCACTGCCCTAAGGTCCCTGAAATGCTCAGCAAAATGCTTATCTATACTGGTTTTAGATCATTTCGTGGCACCAGAAGTACAAGCCTGGTTTCTCTGCCTAATGTAGTTCTGACTTCTATTAACCAGCCTGCACTAACAGCTCATCTGTTTCTCCTATGGCTGAGCCACTACAGCCTATCAGCAGCTCTCTAGCTGCTTTCCTTTTAATATCCTTAAAAATGAGTTTCTGTACACATATGTGTATAGTGTTCTATAATGTGTGTCTGTGCTCTCCTTTCACCATGTGGGTTCTGGGGAACTGAACTCACATCATCAGTCTTGGCAGCAAGCACCCCCACCCACAGAGCCACCTCACTGGTGGCGCCAATTATTTTCTGTTTTTCCCAGTTTTAGATTTTTCTAGTTCCTTTTCAGATTAACTTTACTTCTTCATTTTTTGGCTTGCTTGGTTTTTGAAAGAGTTGCCCTGGAACTCACTTGTAGAGCAGGCTGGCCTTTAAACACTGAGACCTGTCTGCCTCTCCCTCCCAAGCGCTGGGATTAAAGACCAGTGGCTTAGACTCATTTTCTTTTCCCCTCTGAGCCTTGTGTAAGAGAACCCAAATTTGACTTAAAGTGTTGAAGACTTAATCTTGCTGAGTAAAGATCAAATCCATATTTATATCTTATCACACATTCTACCTTGCAGCCCCTTGATTATAGTTTTTTTTTCCTTCAGTAAGGATATTTTAACTGAACGTGGCTAATCCCAAAGTATTTCATCTACCAAAACCCCCTTGATATTGGCCTGGGAAGACAGTCAGTAAAGTACTCATCAAGCAAGCATGAGGACCTAAATTCAACCTCCAGCTCCCACTGTTGGGAGGTTTTGTGTACTGTGTTCTCAGGTACTGATTTCTATACCCAGACACCTGGTTACAGTCCTGACAATGGCAAGGTCAAGCATCTCCAGTCTCAGTGTTATGTAAAAACTATTTTCCATCACCTCTGATGGGTTAATAAAGAGCTGATCTGCCAATCAGCTGGGCAGAAGAGAATAGGGCAGGACTTCTGATCCCAGTCTGTGGTCTCAAGAGGAAAAGGGAAAGAGAGGAGGAAGAAGGTGGAGAGAGCAACCACGGCCACGAGGACACACACGGACCAGAGTGAGCCAGGGCAAGACTGAGATTCAGACAAAAGACCATTTGCCTAGATATTGGTAGCCTAGTTGAATTAGAATAGCTCAGAAACTGCCCAGCATAGTGCCTGCAGCTTGTTAATAAAAATACCAAATCCTTTTATTCAGGATTAAAGTGGGCACTGTTTGTCATTACCTGGGAGCAAAGGGGAGAGGGGGTAGAAAAACTCCCAGAATTATATTTACAACCTATCCAAAACAAACAATAAAACCCACCAACTACCACACACACAAACAAATCTGAGCACGGTGGTCCCACTGTTATGGACCTGAAGACAGATGTATTTCAGAGGTTCACTAGCCAACCAGCCTAGCTTACTCTGTAAGTTCAAGGATAGTGAGGGACCCTGTCTCAAAAAAAAAAAAAAAAAACACAACTGAGTAGGAAGGGGCTGGAGGGCTAGCATATAGAGGCACACCTGCAAACACTACAAACCTGAGCTGGGGAGAGGCTCATGAGTAAAGCACCTGACATGCAAACTGTATCTGAAGTGGAACCTCCAGAACCCATGCAAACCTGGCTGCAGTAGGCACACCTGAAATCCCAGTGCTCCCACAGCAAGCTGGATGGCAGACAGAAAAATCCCTGGAAGTTTGAGTCAGGCAACCTGACGCAGCAGATCAAAACGAGGCCATATTCTCAAAGAAGAAGGTGACTCCTGATATTGTCTTGATTTCCACACATGTGCTGTGACCCAGGCACATCGTACATTCACAAATGCTGTGAACACAAACATATATACCCCACATACACAACTATATGCATCTGCATGAATGCATACAGCATACATGTGCAACATGCACAAAACACTCTCGACGGTAATAGTCAACTACACACTCTCCTCAGGTGTTCTTGAGAAGGGAAATCAAGGTAGCCAAAAGGAAAACATTAATTCCCAAAGTCAAATTCTAAACACAAAGTAGCTCTAAAATAATAAAAACATAACATTTTCAGAAGACTTTAAAGATTATAAACAAGTTTACAGTCAATCCAAAATTCAATCTTATACTATAGACAACTTTATGTACTGTACAAGGCTTTACATGTGTCAATGTGTGGTTTTCCCAACCTACATTAGAAAGAATTGAGACTAGCTACGAGACATTTCTATTGCAAGGGCTATCTATCTCATACATCACAGGATCTCAACGGAACGAAATCTTCAAGTTTCCAGCTGTGAAATCTGAGCAGCAGCCCACAAAGAGCAAATTTTCCACATCATACTGTGGGCATCTCAAAGCAGAGTGTGCATCTAAACCCCTGGCCATGAGCATGCACGCTGTGGTACATCAGGACCCGTCCAGAGTTTCCTAAATGGGAATGTACTGCAGAAACAAAGACTTACTTCCCACTTAATGAGTAATTCACCCAGGTGAACTCAAGTTCACAGCACAGTAATTTAACTTCTCAACACTGCATTTACATAGAAAGTGGAAAGTAACATACTCAACCTGCAAAACATCTTGCTGAAAGCACATCTATTTCAACAACTCTACACAATGGCCTGATAGGAAACGGACCCCATAATCAGGGAAAGTTTAAGTAAGACCCATGATTCTGGCTTATAGATGAAGTAATGCAGAACTTATGCTTCCAATTTTTTTTTTACTTTTCTGAGGTGCTGGAGACAGAATCCGGGGCATTCCACACACTAGGCAAGCCCACTGCCAGTTAGCAAACTACTCCTGCACGCATCCATTTTATGGGGATCTTATAAACATTTAAGTGACAGGTTATTAAAGTGCTACTGTGTAGTGTGGGACAAAAGTAAATTTGCATAGACACAACCGTCAAAATTTCCACATTTTAAAAACCTTGTATTTCATTACCTAAGTTTGCACGCCAGTACTTGTTTTGCCAAAAAGCAATAATAGTAGTTGTTCTTGAAAACAGTTCTCAAGAGCTCAAGAAGTTTTCAATTTTATGTCACATTTAGTTTTAGGAGGAAAGGCTTATTTATTTGAATATGAAACAGAGAAACACTAAAATGACTTACCCAAACCCCACTGTCGGCAATGTCTTGCACATTTTAAACTAATAACCAGCCTACACTGGATACTATTTCCCATTACAATCAGCTCCTCACTGGGAAATGAGATACCAAACACCATATAAACTATATCCCAATTTCTTGCTACAACAAAATTCTGTTGTGAGTAATCCAGAAATGCAATCACTTGCTTAAGAAATAGGTTTGTTAAAAACAAAAACAACCTGCAAACAGGCTGTCTGGGCAACACGTCAGGTACCTCCAACCATCTGAAGGTACAACCAGGCAACAGTGTGTGTACTCCCAATTTAGGTCTACTGGGAGTCTGCGATGTTGTATGCTGTCACTTTGGTAGATAAGACATACAAATGCAAAAGGGTAGACCAAACATCGCGAAAATGAATAAAATGTGGTCACTGGATGGAATACTACACATTTAATGGGAAAAAACTAGGCTGTCAGAGGTTAATCTGGAAAATTTACTGTACAAGAAATGTACACCCTACAAAATTGATAAGTATTCAAACAAACACAAACACAAGTGAGATGAATCCACCAGCAACGGATTGAAAGAATACACACATTATGATGAATTCAAAGTAAACGTGGGTTTTAACCATGACTGAATGAAGAGAAAGGGGGAACGAGCCTCGTTTTAAAATAGGAAACCTGCCAAGTCGGGGTCGAGAAACAGGTCTAGGAAAGAAAGCGCGCATCCCGGAAGAGACAAACCGCATCCGGCGTGAGGGAGGCCGCGCCGCACTTACAGGTTAATGGTGCGCTCCAGGGTGAGGGGCTTGGTCTGCTGGATGTACTTGTTGCCGAACTGGTTGACCCCCCGGGGCCAGCCCGTCTGCGAACGATTGGGCGGCACCACAGACATGCTGAACAGCTCCGACACTGGCGACGTGCAGAAAGCGGGGGGCCCGGGAGACGTCCGCGGGGCGGGCAGCGGTTATCTGCGTCCCGCTCAGCAGCCACCGCCCGCCATTAACAGTCGAGAGCAAGAGGAGCGGAACACACGCCGGAAGTGAATACGCTCCGGCGGCAGGAAGTTGGGAGGCAGTCCACCGTGACCATTCTACCAATTGTTGGCGGCGTGACGCAATATGTTGATCTTCCATTGGATACTTGTATGTAGACCCCGCCTCCTTATGCTTTGGTGCCTTTCCATTGGATAATGCTATGGAATATAAAGAAAGAGGATTTTCGGGAACTGTAGTTTCTGGAGAGAAACGGCATCCTGGCTACCGTGGCGTGGGTCTGTGTGTATCCTAGGAAGATGAACGGGAAACGGCCGGCGGATCCCGGCCCAGCACGGCCAATGAAGAAGGGAAAGAAGCAGGTAGCGGCAGAGTTTTCGGACGCTGTCACTGAGGAAATCCTGAGGAAGCAGGTGGCTGAGGCCTGGAGCTCCCGGACGCCGTTCAGCCACGGTAATGGGGTACTGTGAGGGAGGCGCGGCGGCAAGAAGAGGTGTGGGGAGGATCGCAGCCACCTCCAACCCCGGCGCCGATTGCTGCTCGGTTCATTCCAAATTCTGCTGGATTTGAAAAGCCTGGGGAGGAGAATAAATATAAGCTCTCGACAGTGTGGGGAAGTGGAGACATATAGACTGGAATTCTAGAATCAGAGGTCACTCGTAGAATCTCTCTGCTGATTGTACGTCATTGGGTAATGCATATAACTTTGCTTAAGGGTCAGTTTCTTCTTTTATAAAACGGAATCGTTAATAGTATTCCCCCTCTGAAAGATGGGATTGACAAACTAATGCTTGTAGACATAAATGTTTTCCTGAGAACCGGTAAATAGCTAGCGAGGGTCACTCTCCGATGTTACATGACCATCTAACCCACGCTGGTGTTGAGAGGGGCCAGAGAAGCAAGCATCTGAATTTACCAGTTTTCACATGCCTTGTCATTGGCCTCAGTGACGCACAAAAAGAACATATCTTGAAAGGAACCTTCATTCCAGACATAGCTACAAGTTATTACCTTAAAAATGTGAATCTGGCTGGGTGCGTCTTGAATTTTCCCAGACTGGCTGGTTGTTTGTTTGTTTGTTTGTTTGATTTGAGTGTTTAAAGAAGGGAACCCTGGGTGCTCAGGATTCAGACAGAAGATGATTACATAAAATGCAGGCTCTAGCTGCTCAGAGACTTTTCAGTTTCCTTGTCTGTTGCAAAGGCGTAGTGACTATATTAGCTATTCCTCAGTTATACAGAATGTAAATGAAATAATGCTTTTATGGCACTACTGGGCCAGGCTCTTAGTAGGTCAGGATTGGTTGTTACTCCTAATCTAGTGGAAGGGAAATCATCTTAGAAGAGGTTAAAAACCACCTGATTTTAGTCACCCCACTCCCAGAAACTTGGTGAAAGAAAGGGCAGGATTGATTAAAGAGAAATGGCCAGCCAGCTTTGCTACTCTTGAGTAATTTGCTATTCTTGTTTTACTTTGCACTGGAGAGAATAAGCTAAATATCTAAAATGTGGGGCTAGAGGGGTGGCTCAGTGGTTAAGAGCACTGACTGCTCTTCCAGAGGTCCTGAGTTCAATTTCCAGTAACCACGTGGTGACTCACACCATCTGTAATGGGATCCGATACCCTCTTTATGTACTCATGTACATAAAACAAATAAATGAATAAGTCTTTTAAAAAAAGAAAAAGAATCTAAAATGCATTTGATGCAAGAATCAGTAAACTAAATAACTCAAAATAAAAAACAAGAGCTTCCATTGGTGTCTTGCCTTCCACTCATTAAAGCCTAACACGGAAGCACAGTATCTGAGAACAGTAGCTTTGAATGCATAAAGGGATGACACAAGGCATAGTTCTTCTTGAATCTTAGACTTTAACTATTAGGCTTCCAGAACTTCATGATGGTCTCTTTGTATTCTGTTATGCTACTTGGGGATCAAACATACAGAAGAGAGGCAAGACTAGGGTACTGTTTTCCTTTCAACAGAAGCTATTGCCCTGGACATGGATCCTTTTCTTCACTGCGTGATCCCAAACTTCATCCAAGGCCAAGACTTCCTGGAAGGACTTCAGAAAGAACTTCTGAGCCTGGACTTCCATGAAAAGTACAATGATTTATATAAGTTCCAGCAGGTATTTATTCTCATTGCATTCATTGGCTCTTCCTCCTCAGAAATTCCTTAGCTATAAAATTGTCCTCTAATGGTGGCTGCAGAGATAGCTTAGTGGTTAAGAACACTTACTGCTCTTCCAGAGGATCCACTCGGTTCCCAGCACCAATATCAGGGGGTTCGTGAGCCTCTAAAATCACCCAATGCACTTACCCACAGACAGATACACATACATCCATATAATTTATCTATTAAGACTCAAGGTTCTAGATTAGGTGTGCTATCAAGCATCTTCACCTTGGCATTGTTGAACATTCCTTTAACATGACCTTAATGAGTGTTAACTATGTATTAATTGCTGTGACAGTTACAAGGGAGATTTTGACAAATTCTGCCCTCCAACGTCTACAGTAACAGAGATGATAGTAACAGAAATGAAGAAGAAATACTTTAAACTAGTAATTAGGGGTGACGTATACTTGAGCAGTGGCATAGTGAAGAGTCTTCTAGTTGAATATAATAGCCATTCAAACTCTTGGGTTCACGCCTTCGCTTTTGTGACTTGACATATTGCAGTTAAAATATTCTGCACTGCAGCCGGGCAGTAGTGACGCACGCCTTTAATCCCAGCACTTGGGAGGCAGAGGCAGGCGGATTTCCGAGTTCGAGGCCAGCCTGATCTACAGAGTGAGTTCCAGGACAGCCAGGGCTACAAAGAGAAACCCTGTCTCGAAAAAACAAAAACAAACAACAACAACAACAAAAATTCTGCACTGCAATGTATCTAGTAAAAAGGGAAAACTGTGTTGTTCCTTTGGGGAATAGGAGTGCTGTTTTGATCCCAACACTATGAGTATACTAAGCACATACTCTACCACTGCTTCACCCCCAATTTTACATTCTTTTTATGGTGGACAATATAATTTAGCAAAAGGAGCTATCTTGAAATCAAAATATTGCTTATCTACTCTTAGAAGATAGGTCTATGTAGTACAGAAGTACAAGTCACTGGTTTCCCAGTATGAAGTTGTCTTCAACACATGATTCACTCTCTCATAAACTCTCTAGGCTGTCAGGATTGAAAAATTCAAAAAGGGGCTGTAGAGATGGCTCAGCAGTTCATCGCCCTGGCTGCTCTTTAGGGGACCTGCATTCTAGTCCCAGCACCTATGTGGTCGCCCCCACCCATCTATAACTCCAATCTCAGGGAATTCAACACCCTCTTCTGGCCTCCAGGGACACCATATGAAATATAGACACATAAGAAAAAGACCCATACCTGTAAAATAAAATTAAAATAAAATGATGGAGCAGATGAAGAATTATCTCTGCTTGCTTTGCATTTCCCCTTTGATTTTATCTAGAATAAGAGAGTGATTAACATCTTCTTTTATGCTATTCCTGATCATCTGTTCCGATCCTACCCCACTCCAATTTGTAGACCTTGTACATAGGATTGTTACCCAACCTAAGTACTCACATGATGAGACACTCAGAAATTCTAATGAAAATCAAACTTTTATCTCAAGTAAAGTTTATTGGGCTAATGAAAAACCATGGTTATCTGCTGTTATAACTATTTCAACTTTTCAAACCTAAGCCGTGTCTAAATTGAGGTGTGTATGTGTGTGTGTGTGTAGCAATGTGGATGCACATCTGTACCTTTTCTCAGGCACTATCCACCTTTATTTTGAATCAGTTTCTCGTTGGCCTGAAGTTCATTATCAAGTAGGCCAGGCAGGCTGACCAGTGAGCTTAGCACTGAGATTATAAGCACATACCACCCAGCTTCTTCTCTGTGGGTTCCGGGGACTGAACCTAAATCCTTATAGTGGTCAGGCAAGCATTGTAATGACTGAGCTATCTCCTCAACCCCACAATGGTTCTTCTTTGATGCTGTTTGACAAAAGAAAGTATTTTGTTAATATGAAGTTAGAATGAGCAAAAAACAAAAACAGACCAAAAAAAAATGGCTGTGGGTGGTAAACAAGAGAGAAAAACTATTGCCTGTTATAAATTCTTTTTACCTTGCTCACGTTTACACAGGATCTCTTTACCCGGATACTTCGTCTTTGCATGTGCTATCAATTAGCAGATAATTGGGTCTCTGAAATAGTCTAACCATCTCATGGGCGATGGTTTATATATGCTCAGCCCAGAGAGTGGCCCTGTTGGAGTAGGTATGGCCTTTATGGAGGAGGTGTGTCACTTTGGATGTGGGCCTTAGGACCCTCATCCTAGCTGCCTGGAAGCCAGTATTCTGCTAGCAGCCTTTAGATGAAGATGTAGAACTCTCAGCTCCTCCTGTACCATGCCTGCCTGGATGCTGCCATGCTCTCACCTTGATGATAATGGACTGACCCTCTGAACCTGTAAGCCAGTCCCAATTAAATTGTCCTTGTAAGACTTGCCTTGGTCACGGTGTCTGTTCACAGTAGTAAAACCCTAACTAATGCAGAAGTTGGTACCAGGGGCTGTGGTATTGCTGTGATAGGCCTGACCATGCTTTTGTTTGGAAGAATGTGGATTTGAGGACTTTGGATTTGGAAAGCAGTGGAATGCTTTAAATGGGCCTTAATGAGCCATCCTAGTAGGAATATGGAAGACTGTGTTACTGAGAGTAATTTGAATTGTGCAAACTTGGACCAAGAGGTTTCAGTGAAGAATTTCAATATGTGGCTTAGAGATGGGTTTGTGGTATTTTGGTGAAGAATGTGGGTATTTTTTGCTCTTGTCTGAAGGGCCTGCCTGAGGCTAAGGAGAAGAGACTCAGATCAATTGCATTGACAAGGGAAGTCTCAGAAACACCCATCATCCACTTTGCTCTCTGGTTAAGTCTCATGAAGAGTGTTTTAAATAAGTGTAGCAATCTGAGAAAGGAAAAATATAAAATATATGGTTTGAATTTTAATGGGGCACCAGGAAGTGAGATGAAGCTGAATCTTGTGTTCAAGGACATTCAATTGAATTAAGGGAGAAGTGGCCTTGGGACAGGATCCCACCCAGCTCAATTTAGGTCCAAGTGTGGTTGTGCAAGCCTTTAATCCCAGGAGGCAAAGACAAGCTGGCGTCTGAGTTCAAGGCCAGCCTAGAACAGAGCAAGTTTTAGGTGAAGAAAAACTTAAATCTAAGCTTTGTGGACCACACCTTTAATCCCAGTGCTTAGGAGACCGGCATGCAGATCACTGAGTTCAAAGTCAGTCTACAGAGCAAGTTCCAGGACAGCCAAGCTTAGGTAGTGAAGGAGTTGGAAAACAGAAAGCTGGTGATAATATAATAGAACAAGGGGCCATGTTCCAGCCCCAGCAAGCAGCAGAACTTGACAGCTTTGGCATGTGGCTCTGGCTTTAGAGTCCAGACTAGAAGGGACTACTGAGACAATTGATGCTGGTTATCTGGAGCTAAAAAATTAGTGGTGATTAAGAAGAGACCCACATTACTGAGGTGAAATCTTCTGGGAAGTGTTTTCTGAGGGCACAAAGAAGTGTGTTCCAGAGATAGCCAAGGTTGTACCTCGTGCTGCAGCTGTTCTTGGTAATGTGTAAGAGTCACCCAGGTGGTACTGGTTTTGAAGGCATAAAGGGGTCATGAAGAGCAGCTGAGGCTTGGCACTGTGAGAGGCCATGGAAGGCTGTTGATGAAGGTGCAGCCTTTGTTACAGTTAATGACCCAGAACTGAAGAGGTCATGTAAAGGAGTTGAGGCTTGGCACCATGAAGAGAGCCTATGAGGGGCTATTGGTGAAGCTTAGTTGCAGCACAAGACCCCAGTGTGCTGGAGATGTCAGTACCATGGAATGATCACCAAGAACAACAGCAACAGTGAAGTCGATCAAAATGAGCTTAAGAGTACTATAAGAGGACAGAGCTGCAGAAGTAACACCAGCCCTTTGGAGGAGCCCAGAAGATCATGTGTGGATCCCAGACATTAAAACAAGAAGCTGCCTTGGAGACCCCAAGATGTTCAAGACGCCAGAGCTGTGGGCTATCTGCTGAGGAAAGCTGCTAACAGGGAGTGGAACCAGCCCAGGAGAAAAAAGTTTGTTGCAGTGAACAGAGATGAAAAGGAGTTGAAAATCTGAAGACTGCTGTGATGTCAGACAAGGAGATGCAGAGTGTGTCTTGCTTTGGGGATTACAGTTAAGTGATTGGATGAATCTCAGAAGAGACTTTGAACTTTGGACTTTTAACATTGTTGAGACTGCTATAGACTATGGGGACTTTTGAAGTTGGACTAAATGTATTTTGCATTATACTATGTTTAGCTATGGCCTCTATAGACTCATATGTTTGAACAAGCCTATGGGGGCAGGGAGTGGAATATGATGATTTGTATATACTCAGCCCAGGGAGTGGCCCTGTTGCAGTAGGTGTGGACTTTTTGGAGTAGGCGTGGTACTGTGAGTGTGGGCTTTAAGACACTCATCCTAGCTGCCTGGAAGCCAGTATTCTGCTAGCAGCCTTCAGATGAAGATGTAGGGCTCTCAGCTCCTCCTGCACCATGCCTGCCTGGATGCTGCCATGCTCCTGCTTTATGATAATGGACTGAACCTCTGAACCTGTAAGCCAGCCCCAGTTAAATTGTCTTTATAAGACTTGCCTTGGTCATGGTGTCTGTTCCCAGCAGTAAAACCCTAAGGCATAATACATCTGCCATTAGGATTTATGTAGTAGCCTGTATATTTTAAGCATTACTAAATGCAAACTTTATGACAGCCCAAGCATTTCAGTCATTAAGTTCTCATCAGAATTCTGTGAAGGAAATGTACTACTATTCCTGTTTTCCTGGTAGGAAACTATATACATTTTTCCTTCACTTCTGGATCATCCCTTTAAAGTAACAACAATAACAGAAACCTGTTGGATTTTTTTTTTCATTAATTTTCAATTAAATGAAAATTTAAAAGCTCTTGAGCTAACTTCCTCTTCTATTTCCACCCTGGTTTTTGTTTGTTTGCTCACTTGTTTTGAGGTTAGTTTGATTTGGTATGATTTGTTTGATTGTTTGGAAACTGAGTCTCTAGATAGAGCCAGGGCTAACCTCAAACTGACACTCCTCCTGCCTGTTCCTTCAGGGTAGGGAGGGCCCAGGCCTGTGACATCACACCCTCTAGCACAGTTCTTTCCTTTTCCTCTCTTCCTCCTGGCAGTACACTGTATCACGCTTTTGACTTCCGCTCCTCTGGAACTATGCCTATTGAGGTCGCTCAGGCCTCCACATAAATAAATACTACCTAAACTTGGCATTCTTTGGCCTTTTATGAGACTGACACATATACACTATGCTACAAAGGCAGGTAATCCTCCTTCTCTCAGAAGCATTTGCACATTTCTCCTCTCCTTTCAGGGTACCATACTGACTTTATTCTTTTTCTGTTTCTGTGAAGAGACACTATGGCCAAAGTAACGTATAGAAGAAATCATATTATGAGCACTGACAGATCCAGAGGGTTAGAGACCATGACCAGCCATCATGGTAGGGAGCATAGCAGCGGGCAGGTAAGCATGGTTCTAGAGCAATAGCTGAAAATTCACTTCACACACAAGCACGAGGCAAAGAGC
Organism: Grammomys surdaster; assembly: GCF_004785775.1. Taxonomy (NCBI): domain Eukaryota; kingdom Metazoa; phylum Chordata; class Mammalia; order Rodentia; family Muridae; genus Grammomys; species Grammomys surdaster. The sequence continues at coordinate 9,019,041 of NW_021604646.1, read as the reverse complement.
TATAGCTAGAAATCTCATGAGCTTTAACAGCAAAGCCCACCCCCAGTGACACATCTCCAACAAGACCATACCTCCTGTTCCTTCCCTGAAGTCCACCAATTGGGAAGTAAGCATTTAAATACATAAGCCTGTGGCTTCCATTCTCATTCTAACCACTACACATACTGTCTTAATTTTTCTTCTTTATTGTTAGAGAACTTTTTCTTAGTTTCCTCTGCTGGATTTTCTCCTTATAACCACTGTTTTTTAAAAGTTTCATTAATATTATGGGGGAAGGCATGGTCGGACGGTCAGTCAGAGGACAACTCTGTGGTACTGGGCCTCGCCTCTCCTTCCACCGTTATGTGGGTTCCAGGTAGCAAACTCTAGTCAGCAGGTTTTCACACAAGCACCTTTACACACTTAGCCATCTCGCCAGCCCATATAACCAACTTCCTAATGACAGAGTGCTTCTTAATGCCAGAACTACTCAAGGGTTCGATCTCTGAACTAAGATCGAACACAGATTTCCATGGAGCCTCATAGCTTTCTGTCTCTTCTTGGATGTCTTATAGGAGTCTCAGGCTTAGGACCAACATTAAACTAATCTCCTTTAGCTGATTCTGTTGTTGCTCTTGATCAAAATGAATCCATTCCTAACTCCCGGTTCACTCCTCACATCCTGTCTACCGAGGACGCATCCTTCACTGCATCCCAGAACACTTCCTACACTTCCACCATCAACAGAGTTTATCCCGTCCAAGCTGTCCCTCTCACCATAGTTATCGTGTTGGCGTGCTCACCAGTCTCCTCGCTTCACCCACCTACGTAACTGTCACCATTATGTTCCTTTCTGTAAGTGGATTCAAGAGAATTGGAAAATTAATGTTCATATCAGAACTTTCTCACAAATGTTCATAGAAATACTGTTTATAGTAGTTGTAAAGTAAAAGCAACTAGATGTGTATCCACTGAGTAACGGGTAAACGAAATGCACTGTTCCAATCTAGTGGAGAGTGAGTCCAAGCTGCAACGTGAATGAACCTTTTAAACATTTTGGTGAATGACAGAAGCCAGACTCTGGAGCCAGTGAGATGGTTCAGCAGGTAGGAACACTTGCCTCTGAGTTCAGAACTCACATAAAAAGGCTAGATGTGGTGGCAAGCATCTGTAATCCTAGCTTCCTCTGGTAAGGTGGGAGGCGGAGGCAAGAAGCTCGTGGGCCAGCTAGCCTGGAGTCTGCAGTACAGTAGAAACAAGAGACACCATATCTCAACAAGGTGCTGAACCCTGCTGTTGTCCTGTGACCATGGCACAGCCATAACACATTAGTATTACACATACTAATGCATATATACACCTACTATTATTAATGAATATACATAAGTTAAAATAAGAAGCCAGACTCAAAATGTTAATTGTTATGTGATTTCTTTTAAATGTCCACAATAGTCAGATCAGCCATAAAAACAAAAACTAGGATAATGATTGTTACAAGCTGGTAGTAGAAAGGATGGAGCCTGACTCTCTAATAGATACAGGATTTCCTTTTGGAGTGTTAGATTCTGGGCTTGTGCAATATGGTTGGCCACATCATGCATGTGTGAAACCTGTAGAATTAGATACTTTCCTGTGGTTAAAATGTTAGATTCTATACAGTGAGGATTTCCTCTCATGATTTTATCTTATGGGGGATGGAGAGATGGCTCAGAGTTAACACTGGCTGCTCTTCCAGAGGTCTTGAGTTCAAGTCTCAGCAACCACATGGTGGTTCATCACCATCAATAATGGGACCTGGTGCCCTCATCTGGTGTGTAGACAGAACACTGTATACATAGTAAATAAATATTTTTTTTAAAAAAAGATTTTTATCTCATGTTCCTTTTTTTGCCTGAAAACTGATGACTCTTCATTTCTTCAGGTGATAGCCAAAGTCCATAGGGTGGCTCCAGGCCAACACGGAGCCTTGGATCAGCCCTTTGAGCCTCATCTCCCTCTGCTTCCCATTTGCTTCCCCAGCCACTTAGTTTCTCTACAGCATTTTGGATACATTTGCCTCTTCCTCATTGAAGTCTAGCCTGGGTACCCTACTTCTCACTGCAGACCTTTTCCACTCCTCAGCCCAGCCCATTCTTCTCTGCCTGTAGTTGTTCCGTGCATGTGTCACCTTTAGCTAATAAACCACATTTTATCTTTCCTCTATGTCTAATTCAACAAACCTAAACTCTGTAATAACCACTTAGCTATTTGTTGGTTGAATGATGTACAAATGTGACAGGTCACTTACCCACGTCAGAGCTGCAAGGTGGAGTGGTCACACATCAGACCAGGTAGTTCTCTTCAGAGTCTAGGCTCTTAACCACAGAATTCTACTATCAGAGTCCTTACTGTTCTTTGCATGTTTTAACAAGGAAATCTTTTTTTTCCCCTTTATGATCAAGTCTGATGATTTGAAGAAGAGGAAAGAGCCTCATATCTCAGCTTTAAGGTAAGCAAGTAATTACATTTGTTGGGTGCTAAATGTGTGCTAGGCACAACACTGAGTTTTAAATATTAGATCATAAAGTCTTTGTTGACATCATTGTGTTTGGTAAAGGAGGTAACAAACCCTAAGAAACTAGATAACTTCTTTAACAACCAAACAGTAACTGAGGGAGCTAAGATACAAGTTTAAGCCTTGGATTGTTGGTCACCCTCTCTTTTCCCCCTCCCTCCAGTCCTCCCTTCCTTTCTTTTTCCCTTCATTCCAGACAGGATCTTAGGCTGGTTTAGCACTGTCTATGTATGTAGCTCAGGCTGGCCTAAAAGTCATAGAAGTCCTCCTGTCTCAGATTACCAAGTGCTGATTACAAACATGAGTCACCATGCCTGACTCCAAATTCTTAATAATAAAATGTTTGGCTTTCTTAGTTACGGAGGAAACAGTAACGGTGGAGATAGCAGTTTCTGCTCATGAAGCTAGACAGTCCTGAAAAGTAAAACTCCAGTGTTGACAGATACATTTTCATGCTGCCACACTACTTTAGAAATTGGTGTGTCCAAACCCTTAAAAGTATGTATTTTAAAAAGTTATTAGGCTCATGGGTGTTTTGCCTGCTTGTATGCATGTGCACCATGTGTGTGTAGTGCCCATGGACATTAGAAGATGATTTGGGAACCCATGGAACTGGAGTTCCAGATGGTTGTGATCTGCCATGTGGGTTCTGGGAACTGAACCCAGGTTCTCTGGAAAATCAGCTGGTTCTCTTAAGCAGAGCCGCCACTCTCTGTTCCCGCAAATATACATATATTATAGAGTAGTTCTAAGATCATGACAAAAGAAAGAAATGCTCAGAGATTCCATACAAGAAACTATGCAACCATTAATATATGTATGCATTTTAATAAACATAATATAGTCACACTTTACTTTGTGAAGTCAATGATTTTTCTTTTAAATCTCTAAGATCTAGTATCCTAGGTTAGTTGCTATTTTATTCTATTTCTCCCTTTTTCAACCTTTTCTCCCTTTAGAGATGTGTAATAGTTACTACCATCAAAGACAGCTCAGATGCATTGAAATACACTGTTTTCAATAGAAAAGAACTGCTACAGATGCAAACTTCTACACCTGGATACCAATTAAAAGAAAGTTTCTTTTTATTTCTTTGGAATTTTTTTTTTTTTCTGTGATGAGCTCCTGCTTTATAACAGCTGTTTTTCATACATCTGGAAGGTTTTTTTTTTTTTTTTTTTCTCTGAGACACTCCCATATATGATAGCAGCCTGTGCAGGTTATTTCTTTCTATCTAGAAGTATTGCTGTAACGCATTTCATACTAATCTAGACTTTCCTCCTAAAGAGAAACAATTTCACTCTAACACATTTCATCTCATTAGTCCGAGACACCTGCCATCTCTGACTGAGCATCACTGCATACCGGAAGAGTCAGCGGCTAAATAACATGGGAGCAGAACTTCCTTGACTATTACAGAAAGTTGCTCTTTTTATTTGCCGTGTGTGTTCAGTGCATCCTCATGAGTAACATTAAAGACGCCAAAGATGAGAGGAGAGAAGCCTGTCCCTGTGATGCGCTCGCAGAGTGTGGAAAGGATCGTGCTGTAGCAGCCATTTTGGAAGTTGATGATACTAGTTGGTTTTTCAGAAGTGTTTATCCCCGTCCTTACCCCCCACCGTTGTCTGAAGACCAGTGTAGCAGCTGCTTGTGTTGGCCTATCTGTATAAGTGGCCCCTGTGCCTTTAGACTTTACCAAACACTTCTAGGGTTTTCCCAGCCAAGCACAGTATCTTATAGGATGTAGTAAACATTGTAAGAAAATGGTGGTGGAATTTAATGTGTAGTAATTGATACCATAATTGCGTTTTACAGGAATTTCTGTTACATGCATTTGAATGAGCCAAAAATATCATATCTGTACATATATAATTTGATCATGTGTAAATCTTTTAAATACTTGGATTCAGAGTTTGTATTTTTTGTTTCTTGCTGTGTTTGTTTTTATTATTGTTTTCAGATGAAATTTTTCTGTGTCGCCCTGGGGGGCCTGGCATTTATGGCAATCCTCCTGCCTGACCTTCCTTGATACTGGGATCAGGGTTTTGTACCACATGTCCAACTAAAAATTTTTAATTATCAAAGTTAACATTATTTCAAAGTTAACTAACCGAACTAGTTATAAATTGTATTAAAGCCTGATGACCTGAGTTCAATTCCTAGTACACACATGGTAGAAGGTAGAAGGACTGATTTCTACATATTGTCCTCTTACCTCCACATGTGTTCCATGGTACATGTACACACACACACAAAGTAACTTTAAATTTTAGAAAGGTCATTTTATGATCTCCTGCAGCTGCTCACCGAAGTGCTTGCTTGCTAAGTGGCAACACTAGTGTTACAGGAGCCCCAGCACTAACTACTCAGCTCTGAATCCAGCGTCTTGCCTTTGTGAAGAAAAAGTGGCATCAAATACATAAAATGGGAAAATTAGTTTATTGACAGTTATGTCCTAAAAGTGAAGAGAGAACTGTTCTCAGTTGGGTCCTGCCTTCCCCATAGCACCTTTACATTTTTAGAAAGGATACAGTTAAAATCCAGGAAAGGTGCACATGTAGATTTAACTGAAACTAGAATTATTAAAAAAAAAGAAAAAAAGAAAAAAAAACAGCTCAAAAAAATCCTCCTCTCCTTCTCTCTCTTTTTCTCTCTGAGAGCATGCTTTCTGTTTCTCTTCCCCCTCCCCTTCCCACAGTGACTTCCCTGACCTCGGTCCCTGGGACCAGTGAACTGGTCTGAGAGAAGCTTCCCAATAAACCTGTGTTTAATATAATCTAAAAAAAATAAAATGCTAGTTTCAAGGGCACATCACTGCATTAGCATCACTGCTTGTGATACTGAGATTTATAACAGGAAGTGCGTATTTGATCTTAGTCCCCATTCCTGGCAGCAAGCTCCTAAAACTTAGAATATAAGTGTGGAGATTAATAAAGGCAAATGGCAAATGGAGAATCTTTTGTTAGGAAAAAAACCCTTTCTAACATATCAGAGCTAAAGGTAATGGACAGTCCCCAAAGTTTGGGGCAAGAGGGACAGTTGCCAAGAAGATAACTAAGAGTATTACAGCTCTCAGCCCTAACTGTTCTACCTCCAGTAAAAACAAGGAGGGTGTTCAGATGAGGTAGGAAGAGTGCCATAAGTTTGGGTCTAGCCTGAGCTATGTACTACATTGTAGACCAAGAGTGAGCTACAGAGCATTAAGATGTTGTTTCAAAGAGAAGAGGGGCTCATGGTTGGCTGGCTCCATCATCAGTGGCTAGTGGTTTATTTGATCAATCACAGCTGTGGAGCAAAGCATCCGGAAATCACAGATGCTAGGAAGATGGAGAGAAGCTCTGTCCCTCTTCCCCCGCACTTTATACTGTGACTCTTTCATATTTGCCTGTTCCTGAGTTGAGTGTCATTTAAAAAAAAAAAGTATTTCTTTTGTTTATGTGTGCTTGCCTTAGTTGAGTTCATGTGTGTGTAGATGCCCCTGGAGACCAGAGGACATTGAATCCCTTGGAACTGAAGTTGCAGATGTTGTGAGCTTCCTGGTGTGGGTGCTGAGAACTAAACCCAGGTTCTCTGCAAGAGGAGAGCGTGCTGTTAGGGGCCTCCTATTTATACCCAGCCAGCACGACTCATGAGCTGGTCTTCTGATTGAGTCTGAAGATGGGACCAATCCTGTGAGTCTGACCTATTAATCTTGTAGATAGTTTAAGAACTGAACTGATTGTTTCCAAAAATAGGTAGGTACCAGCAGAAGACCCATACATTTGATGTCAGAAGCAAAACGTGTAAAAATAGCAATTGAGTTTTCCCATTTACTGCTGAAAAGGCTTTCTGACCAGAGACTCCTGAGTGAAATCTGAGAACAGGGCTCTTGAATTAAATGTGACCTTCAGAGAGTGTATATAGGAGTAGCACTGCTGCCGACTGAGACCATGCTGCGACCTAACAAGCTGTCTTTTGTTCACACCTCTAGGAAACTCATGTTTGAAGATTTTCGGGCCTGGCTCTCTAAGGTTTCCGGCATTGACCTAGAACCAACCATTGACATGTCCTGTGCTAAGTACGAGTTCACTGGTAAGGAAGCTAAACCCCTGCTGCCTAAAGATGCCGAGGCTTTAACTTCACCATGATGGGAAGGTAGCATCAGGGTACCAGGTAGCTTCGGGGTCTTCCTCGTAAGGACTCAGCTCATACACAGAAATAGCCGTCATACTACAAAGGGTAAGGAAATGGTTCTCTATGGGTGTATGAGAGCTATTGAACGTATTTGCAGAAAAATTCTCATACCAACCTGCACACAGTATTGTAAAACTCAAAAGATGATGCCATAAATTCTGTTCTAAGGCTTCTAAAAGTTCCCATCTCCTTTAATGCTGGTTTCCCTTACCTTATTTTGAATTTAGTGAGAGATATAGGACGTGAACACATAAATAGTCCTGTCACCTGCCTTCCCTCCACAGAGCTTTCTTTTGCCTTCCAGTTCCTCTTCAGAGCTCAGAAATGTGCACTGGAATATGTGTGCCTTTTTATATGGAAGGAAAGGTTATTTAGTTTTGTCTTACTAAATTTTGATTCGGGTCTTGGGGAAGTCTAAATTGGTAAAGCACTTTGGAGATAAACTGAGTAATGCATGTGGAAAGCCATTATGTATCTTTAGCACTTTTTCTTATGTATTGTTTTATTTTCTTTGAGACAGGGACTCTTTGTAATTCAGGCTGGCCTCAGTCTAACAGAGATCATCTGCCTCTTGAGTGACACCACATCCAGCTTTTTTTTTTTTTAAATTGGAAGTAATTTCAAGCGGAAATAGAAGAATCAGGCATAGCACAAATAATTTGTTTTCCTGTTTTATTTGAAAGGCAGTTGCAGTCCTGAGATTCCATTGGCCTGAGCACTGTAGTCAGTCTTCCTCAATGACAGTAATGAACTTGGGAATCAGAGACTTGACAGGCCTGTGTTGTTCCCGTCTAATTCGTAGGCCTCGTTCACTTGTTACTATTGAGGCAAAAGGATCTAGTTGAGGATGGCCTACTGCATCCACTCGTCCTATCTGCTGAGCCTCCTGCAGTCTAGAATAGCCTCCTGGTCTCTCCTGGACTTGCTGGACCTTGATGCTTCTAAAGACTTACAGACAGATCTCAGTTATCTCTTACCACCTCCTTCAGTCGAGAGTTATCTGGTGTTTCCTTATGATTGGATGATTCTCCTTGAGACGTGCATTTGGAAGGAATGCCATAGCTAACGCTTAGTTTTTTTCTGAATCCTACTGGATTCAGAGTGACTCTGTGTCATATCCTTAGTGATGTGACCCTGGAGGACTCAGATTGCCACACTTTGTGGCAGATGCTTTTGCTGTTTGTTTTGCTGCTGGGATTGAACCAAGGGTCTCAACTTGCTAGGCAGATGCTTAGCTATATCTTCAGTCTCCCCCCCACCCCCTCTCTCTCTGTCTCTGTCTCTGTCTCTCGTTGGCATCTAAGCTGTGTAGATTGCCTTTGAACCTACCCTGTAGCCCAGATTGGCCTTAAACTTGATTCTCTTGCTCTACCTCTACAGTAGCTAGGATTATAAGGCTTTGCTACCAGACCTGACTGTAAGAATATGGGAGACAAACCAAGAACCTTGGACATGCTGCTTTAAGATTATGTAACTGTCATGTTTCTCACCAAACTTTGGTTCAGTTCTTTTTTTTTTTTTTTTTAAGATTTATGTATTTTATGCATATAAGTACACCACCATTGCTCTCTTCAGATACACCAGAAGAGGGCACCAGACCTCATTACAGATGGTTGTGAGCCACCATGTGGTTGCTGGGAATTGAACTCAGGACCTCTGGAAGAGCAGTTGGTGCTCTTAACCGCTGAGCCCTCTCTCCAGCCTTGGTCCAGTTATTTTCACATGGTAATTTTTATATTGCTAAATTACTGCAACGTAAGTTGCCATGAAGTGGCTTGGTTCTGTGGGCTAAAAGCACTTGCTGCGAAATCTGACACTCTGAGTTACGTTCCCGATACCTATGTGGTGGAAGCGGAGGACCAGGTTCCTAAGTTGTCACAATAAATAAATGTTTAAATTTAAAAAAAAAAAAAACAACAAAGGAATGTGTATACCCATGAACAGAAAGATTCATTAAGGCAGTCTTTGGAATAGCCAAGAAATACAAACAATTTAATAACAAATAGAGGTGCAATTAAAGAGAAGGTACATAGTACTTCTAGGAAGAACAGTAACTGTAGCTATTAGAAGTGATGTCAGGGGTGTATACTGATATGGAAAGACTCAGCCCACAACCCACCACTATAGCATTAACATTTCTTTAAGTAAATACATATACAAGGAGAAAATACTATAAAAATATGTGGGAAAATAGTGTTTGTAACTGTATTGTAGACCTGTCTGTATCCGTTGTGTTTAAAGCTTTCTGTATTGTCTGAGTTTTATTGCTGCGTTTACAATAGAGAAGTGTCATTTTAAAACTGCAGGATAGTTTAAGCTGAGTTGACATTACAGATGTATGTCGGGATAGCTGAATACAGAAGCAGACAGCAGCTGCTATGTGTGCAGAGATCTGAATTGTGCTCTGTGCTTGCAGATGCTCTGCTCTGCCATGATGACGAACTGGAGGGGCGCCGGATCGCCTTCATTCTGTACCTGGTTCCTTCTTGGGACAGGGACTTGGGAGGCACCCTGGACCTTTATGACACGGATGGTAAGACGCACGTTTACCACCTCCAGGTAGCCACTCCTGAATTCCAAACACTTGCTTCAGGACCACCACTCTGCCATATGTCGAATGAGAGAGAAACCATGTTTTTAGCACAGTGGCTACCACGGGTGGAATTAATGCGAGCCTGACAACCACCTTTCAAAGTTACATTTCAAGTTAGTTCCCCAGAGACGAAGCTGATGGAGATGAGAAGTGGGCCCTGCTTCTGTGTACTAACCACAGAAGAGTAAAGAGCACACCAAGCTACCTGTGCCTGTGAGCCTGCTAACAGCAGTCTGTTTGACAAGAAGTCAGATCTTTTGAGGGGGGACTCACTACAGAGAACCTAATCCAGTTCTCAACAATAATAGCTGGACAGTGTGGTAGAAGCTCCTGTCACCTAGCTGAGCGAGCAAGCTTGAGTGACAAGTAGGAGGGAGTATTTGAGAATGCCGAGAGCTGGATGAGGCAGCCTGAAAGTGTTAATGATGCTGGCCCCTACTCATGGGTGTCTTCTCTCCCGATGCAGAACACTTGCAGCCAAAGCAGATTGTCAAGTCTCTTATCCCTTCCTGGAACAAACTGGTTTTCTTTGAAGTATCTCCAGTATCCTTTCACCAGGTAAAGGCCATAAGACAAACCTACAGTGCTCTAGGGATCAAGGGTCTGGCTCTCTGATCACCCACATCTGTGGCTCCTTCCTGTTGGACTCACTGTCTCACCAGGCCATTTGCATACCCATCCTGGCAGACTCAAGCTACTGTGCCCTGACTAGTGTCTTCACTTGTCCTCCTTTGTGTTGATGTGCCGATGGTCTTGCTCTTGCAGGTGTCTGAAGTCCTGTCTGAAGAAACATCACGTCTGTCTATAAGTGGCTGGTTTCATGGTCCTTCGTTAACCAGGCCTCCTACTTACCTTGAGCCCCCAATCCCTCGAAACCCTCACATCCCACAAGATGTAAGCATCAATTATTGGAATTCTTATCTTGTGTACTATAACATATCAGTTGTTTTTCTGACTGTACTTGGGAGGACCATGAGAGCTGATATGTATTTTGCTGCACTAGACATCAAGCCAAGGAAGGGCCTTGCATATGTTAACCAAGCATTCTTCAGTGAACTATATATCCAGCCTGTTTTTCTGATCTTAAAATTGGGTTTTGCCAATGCTGGAACTAGACTTGGAACATTCACTTTTCTTAGATAGATTCTGATAATGTTTTTGGCATAGTTTTTTAGTGCTCTTTGTTTGATAGGAGAAACAAAAAGTGAAGAATATGAACTAATATAAGAACAGAAGCTATAGATATTAATCGATCTCCTGTATCTGCTGTTTCTCTTGTAAGCATGAAATTTTATATGAGTGGATCAACCCTGCTTACCTGGAAATAGAATATCAGATGCAAATTCAAGAAGAATTTGAGGAAAGGTCTGAAATTCTCCTAAAGGAGTTTCTTAAGGTAGGCCACCATACCCTGGTTTATATGTGCTGTTTGACTTAATCTTGGTAAAATTGACTCCACCAAGATTTATCTTTTTTCTTAGTTCGGATGTTTATGTAATTCTCTTCAAATAAAATGCACCAATTATAATAATAAGCATTGCTGTTGGGCATATCCATGATATCCCAGAATTCTACGAACCCTTTTTTAAAGGTTTATTTTTTGTTTTTAAATAAAAACATGAATGTATGCACACATGCATGTGGGTGCTTAAATGCCAGAAGAGGGTATCAGATCCCCTGGCACTGAATCAGTTCCAGGTGGGGGTCCTCTGGAAAAAGCACTGGAACCACTGAACCATCTCTCCTGTCCAGGACTATATTACTCAGTGTACATGCGTGCATATACATATTTCTGCCCTAATAGGACTTGGCACCTAGTTTGGTTTTTTTCTGTTCATTTGGTTAGTGTGGTACTTACTAATGTTTAATAGATGGATAGCTACTTATAGTTGGTCTAATTCTGAGTGTTTGACCATCATGAGGCAACCTGAGTAGAAAGAGAGCTGAGGTCAGACATCATGTCCTGGCTCCAGCTTCCCTAACCTGAGCAAATCAGTCTCACTAGGTAGCTGTTGTGTTACTGGTCACAGTGGGATGATCCCCACCTTGCCTTTCTTGCTGAGTTATGAGAACTACGTGAGATATCACTTGCCTTTCTTGCTGAGTTATGAGAACTACGTGAGATATCACTTGCCTTTCTTGCTGAGTTATGAGAACTACGTGAGATATCAC
>NW_021604646.1:8953711-9007560 GCF_004785775.1 Grammomys surdaster | reverse complement strand
ATCACTTGCCTTTCTTGCTGAGTTATGAGAACTACGTGAGATATCACGTACTAACAGAGCACTTCATGACCACGGTGGATACACGGATACACATTCCCAAGAGCTCTTCCTCCATGAAAAAGGAGGAGGGGTTCTATAAACTGACTCTGTCAGAATTTCACAGCAGACATTGAATGGTACAGAATTTGAGGGGCATTATCTTGTTACTGAAATAATAACAGCTAACAACTGTCTGTAACTCCATTTCCAGGGGACCCAGTGCCTCTTCTAGCCCGCATGGGCAATGCACATATACATAAACATTCAGGCAAAGCACCCATATACACATAATAGTGTTTTAAGTAAAGCCTCCTATAGATATATTTTAATAGAAAACCAGTTTCATACATTATATTTGACTATTCTAAATTTGAAAGCTTCTTAAATGAGGGGAGAAGTGGAACCAAGAGAGTCTATCTTGTTGTGCAGGGATGTCCATTTTAGTGATACTAGCTAATGCAGTTTAACTTTTCCTCATGACATCCTAAGACTCCAAGAGGAGTTAGTGTCACTAGGAATTTGAAATGTAGTGCTTAGCAATTTCACATAAGCCAAGCTGTACAACCACTAAAAGCTGGGGAAAGGGTCAGTGGGTAAGACCATTTGTTTCATAAGCATGAGGGTCTAAGCTCAGATCCCTAGCACTCGTGTGGGCATGTGTTTGTAGAGATAAGAGGGTGAAGTTGCTGGCTTCCAACCTAGTGGGGAGAGGGTCTGGGAACCACAAGCTCCAGGCTCAGTGAAGGACCAGTGGAAGAGATGCTTCTCTGGCTTATACTCACACATGTATGGGTGCATGTATCCATGTGCACACATTCACATACGTCACACCCATATGTGCAAATAAAAATCTTTAGTAATAAATTTACAAACACTTTATGGAAATAGCCCAACAACACTTGGCTCTTTTAGGTATAGGTGCCACAGAAATCTTGTATGAAAGAGGAAATATTCAAATGGTCTCCTCAGGAATCAGCCAGCTGATACTCTACAGAGCTGCTTCTCCTCCTGGAATAGTGAGGGACTGCAGAAGGATTTGCCAACTACTACTACTACTACTACTTCTTCTTCTTCTTCTTCTTCTTCTTCTTCTTCTTCTTCTTCTTCTTCTTCTTTTAGTTTTTCAAGTCAGGGTTTCTCTGTATAGCTCTGGCTGTCCTGGGACTCACTCTGTAGACCAGGCTGGCCTCGAACTCAGAAATCTGCCTGTCTCTGCCTCCCGAGTGCTGGGATTAAAGGCATGCGGCACCACTGCCCGGCACGAAGTTTTTTCTTTTTTTTTTCTTTCCTTTTTTTTTTTTTTTTTTTTTTTTTTTTTTTTTGCCAACTTCTTTATTTGCTTATTTTCCAGCCTGAGAAATTTGCAAAGGTCTGTGAAGCCTTGGAGAAAGGAGATGTGGAATGGAAAAGCCACGGACCCCCAAACAAAAGGTAGGGGTCGCCGTCGCAGGTGGTTCCATCTGGATTTAGCATCTCCTTTTCATCCACATAGCTCATCCCTGTAGGGTTCTTGCCTTAACATTCCGTTCCCCAGGACATGCTGTATGTAGCAGTTCTTAGCAGAGACTCACCGTTTTCATAAGTTGTGCCATCGGTTAGGGAGAAAGATTCAAAGCTAATGCCCAGCTTTGACTGCATGGCACTCTAACATGTAGGAACTAAGGAGCTTGCCATTGCTGCTTTCAGATTTTATGAGAAAGCAGAAGAAGCTCATCTCCCTGATATCCTGAAGGAGTGCATGGACCTGCTTCGCTCAGAGGCACTTTTCCTGCTGCTGTCCAACTTCACTGGCCTGAAGCTTCACTTCTTGGCCCCTTCAGAAGACGATGGGACTGAGGAGAAAGGAGAGGGGGAGACAGCCAGTGCTGCTGCTGACACTGAAGAAGGGACCAGCCAGAGCCCCTCAGGGCCAGAGAATAATCAGGCAGCTGCTGGCAGCCACAGTCAAGAGAATGGTGAACAGGCAGACCCGGAACCACAAGAAGACAAAGAAAAGAAAGGTAAGCTGGTGTTAGGACTCACCTTTATTTTCCCCTGAAACCATTTCGCATTTAACTGATTTATCCTTGGGGGTCAGGATGGGCATGGTCTAAGGCACCAGACTCAAATGATTTATCGATACCCATGTAACAAGTACTTCCTGGGGATCTACGATTGCACCGTTTCCACCTCAGGAACAGGAGAACAAAACAAAGTCAGCTCCCAGGGATCTTGAGTTCTCCTAGGAGATGGCAGAGGTCACATCCATACCCAGAAAACAAAGAAAGCTCACCCAGTGCTGAAGGCTTACATAGCATCTTGAATCACTTCCCTCAGGGACATGCCCCTCACCGGCTGTTCTCATGCTCATAAAGTATACTAGCTGATCTCCTCCCCAAAATGCTCGTCTTCTCATTCAGACCTGAGCAGCGGCACTTCCTCAGAGAAGCTTTCCCACATCACCCTCTCGCCTGAGGCTGCTCAGTCATGGTCATCCTTTGTCACATGACCCCATTACAGTGCTGTGTCCATGCTGCCATGGTCTCTGTGAATTCGTACATGCATCGGTCCTGTTGGGTGTGGAAGAGTCATTTGGAGTTGTTGTTTTTGTGTGTTTGGAGTCATCCATCCCCTTTGGCTCTTAACAATCTTTCTGTCTTCTCTTCTACATAGCTCCCTGGGCCCTGAAAGGAGGGCTTGATAAAGACATCCCACTTAGGACTGAGTATTCCAAAATTTCCGTTTCTCCATATTGTCCAGTTGTGTGTATTTGTGTTAGTCTCCATGTACTGCAAGAAGGTTCTCTGACGGCTGAGCAAGATCTATGGGACTAGCAGAATCTCATTAGGAGCCATTGTTATGTTCCTTTAGCAGAACACTATTATTTGGTTTTCTGTTAGGCCTGTGATATATCCTGTCTTGGGTTTGGGCCGTGTCAGGCATGGGTTATTTCTTGTGGAGAAGGCCTTAAATCCAATCAGCACGGTGGGTTACTCCCTCGGTGTCTGTGCCACTTTTACGCCAGCATATCTTTCAAGTAGTCCTCCTTTGTAGATCACAGGGTTTGTGGCTGGGTTGATGGTTACCTTTTCTCATCTGACAGCATGCAGAGATACCTTCCAGTATCTTGAACACTAATCAGGAGGGGTGAAGCCTCTAGTTAGGCACCTCCCTGACTTCTCCATGTTCAGTGAGATATGTAAATGCTGTTTTCGGTAATAGGCCTTACCATCAGTTTATGGAGAATGACCAATAACCTTAGCAATGGCCTGAGATGTTTGGGGTTTGGAGATGCTTTGGCCAATGACTCAACTAGATGTAATCCATTCCTGGCACTGGAGGTTTCACTCGATGGCAGAAGATGGCTAGCTGGGACATTGTTGACTCCATTTATATTTCTTGCACATGTGTTTCTATCTTAGGAAACTTATACAGTAGTAGGTTTCCATATGACCCTCGAGTGGCCCTTACTGTTAGTTGTCCCTCCCCATAGTTCCATTCAGAGATACTTTCCTCTCTCTAAGTCCCTTACTCTAGCCTCTGTGGTTATATGGATTGTAGTATCAAATGCTTAAAAACTAATATCCACATATAAGAGATACCATACAATATTTGCCTATTGGGATCTAGGTTACCTTACCCAGGATTATTTTTTTTCTAGTTCTATTCATTTACCTGCAAATATCATAATTTCATTTTTAACATCTCAATAATATTCCATTGTGTAAGTGCACCACATTTTCATTATCCAGTCATCGGTTAATGGACATCTACACTGTTCCCAATTTCTGGCAATTAGGAGCAGAACAGCAAGGAACATCGATGAACGATGTATCTGAATAAGATGGGGTCCTCTAGGTACATGCCCAAGAGTAGTAGCAATCTTGAGCTAGAGCCATTCCCAGCTTCCTGAGGAACTGCCACCCTGATTTTCATGGTGGCTGTACAAGTTTACACTCTCACCTTCAGTGACCACACACATCCTTGACAACATGAGCTATCATTTGTTTTCTCGATCTTGGCCATCTGGATGGTGGTATAAGATAGACTCTCAATATTTTCAATTCCCTGATGGCTAAGGATGTTGATTTTTTTTAAAGTGTTTCTCAGCCATTTGTATTTGATCCTTTGAGATTACCTGGCTTAGTTCTGGGTTTGGTGCATAAATGTTTACGATTCCACTATCCTCTTGTGGGTTTTCCCTTTGAGTTTTTAGGGTCCTTCCCTTCTCTTCTGATTACTTTTGGTTTGAAATATCTTTTGTCAGATACTAAAATGGCTTTACCTGCTTTCTTTTTTAGTCCGGTTTCTTAGAATACTTTTTCCCATCCTTTTATTCTAAGGTGATATCTATCCCTAATGGTATGGCTTCTTGGATACATCAGAAGGCTGTATCTCTTTTCCCATCTTTTCTGTTTGTGTCTTTTTGGTGGAAATTGAGACCATTGGTATTAATAGTTATCCATGAACAGTGTTTATTGATTCTTGCTATTTATTTGTTATGGTGTGGATTTTTTTTCTTGGATTATTTATTCCTTGTTTTCTTGTGTGTAGCTAACATCTTCAGACCAAAGTTTTCTTTCTAGTGCCTTCTATAGAACTGAATTGGTAAATAAGTATTGCTTAAATTCAGTTTTATCGTGGAATATCTTATCTTTTTCCATCTATGGTGATGGATAGCTTTGCTGGGTATAGTAATCTGGGCTGACATCTGTGGTCTCTAAGAGTCTGTAGAACATCCATTCAGACTCTTCTAGCTCATAGAGTCTCCACTGATATGTCAGCTATTATTCTAATTTGCCTGCCCTTACTTGGTCTTCTCTCTGCTTCATCTTTTTCCCTTGTAGTTTTGAATATTTTTTCCTTTGTTCTATACATTTGGTGTTTTAATTATTCTGTGTCGTGTGGAATTGTTCTGGTCTTATTTATTTGTTGTTCTATATGCTTCTTGTAGGCATTTAAATGCATATATGTAAATGCCTATAAATAGCTTTATAGGCATTTCCTTCTTTGCACTGGGAAATATTTTTTCTATGATTCTGTTGAAAATATTTTCTGTGTCTTTGACCTAGGTTTTTTCTCCTTGTTATTTGTAGGTTATTCTTTTCCTAGTGCCCCTGATTTTCTGGTTGTTTTGTGTCAGAGTTTGTTTTTTGTTTTAGATTTCATATTTTCTATAACACTTCTTATCCCTTGTCCTCAGGGCCTGAACGACTCTCCCCTCCATGTCTCACACTCTGTTGGTGAGGCTTCTCTCTGAGGTTTTTGTATGACTTCCGAAATTTTTCACTTCAGTTTTTCAGATTGGGGTTTTCTTTAATTATTCTCTTTCAGTTTTCATGTCTTGAACCGTTCATTAATTCATCCCACCATTTCCTTGTGGTTTTGTAGACATTGTTAAAAGACTTATTCACATATTCTTTAAGGTCTTTGAACATAGTCATAATTGAAGCCCGTGTCTTGTATTTCAGCTGTCTTGTTTTTCCCAGACCCTGCTGTAGTAGAGTTACTGGGTTTTGGTGCAGGCATTTTGTTTTGGCTCTCCATGTTTGTATTTCTGTGCTGGTGTCTAAGCATCTGTATTATGACTGAAGTGATTCTAGGTGTTGATATCTTGGTTTCTGTTGCCCTCTCTGGATTTTAGGAAAGTGTGGTGTGGCTGTGGGTTTTCTGGTAGAGAGTGCTTCTACCGGTCAGTGGGTGGCAGAGGGGAACAGAGATGGGCCAAGCAAAAAGGCTGAGCAACTGTGGGAATGAGCTAGGGCATCCTGTCTGCTCTAAGAAGCAAGGTCCCCAGGGAGTTGGAGGCATGGCGAAAGGAGGGGCTCTTACAGGTAGGCTGCAGAAGGACAAGATGTCTGCGGAGACGAGGATGGAGGGGTTAGGGGAGCCCTGGGTCTGTACCAAGAGTTGGAGTCGTTAGGCAATGAAGGTTGGCTGAGAGGAGGGGCCCTGGAGAAATGGCTGCTGCAGGCTGAGGGTGAGAGGGAGGTGAGAGGGAGCACTCGTAGAGGAGGACAAGGATGACAGTGAGAACAGCTGTGGCACCGAGGCCCATGGTAGAAAGAGTTTCTATTTTTTGCAGCTGATATAGGAATGGTGTTAGGTTAGGAGGGCAAGCTAAGAGGGTCAGCAGGAAATAGCTAGGCTGGGTCCCTACTAAGAGGTGGAATCCTCAGGGAGTGGAGGTAGGCTGAGAGGAGAGGTCCCTGAGAGCAGGCTGTTGCAGGCTTCAGAGAGACCGGAAAGGAGAATGAAAACCGGCTTACCTGAGTCCCGTCCTAGGGTGCTCACTGGAGATCCCAGGCAGAAAGCATTTCTAGATATCTGCAGCTGACACAAAGGAATGGGGTTGGCTAGAAGGGAGAGCCGAACAGATCCACAGGAAGGAGCTAAGCCGGGTCTATAACCAAGAGGCAGTGGAGGCCACAGGGTCGCCATCTTTCTTTAAACTTTATAAAGTGTTTTGTAATTTTGTGGCACTGGGAATGGAACCCAAAACTTGGCCATGCCAGGCAAGGATTGTACCACTGAACTCTGTCCCTAACACTTAGACTTTACGAAATATTTTAGTGCTCAAAGCTGGGCATGATGGGATGCCTGTAATCCCAGAATTCAGGAGGCTGAGGGAAGAGGACTGCATTCTCAAGGCTAGTGTGGGCTTTGAAAAGACCCCAGCTCTTCCAGCTATAGCTCAGTGGTCAAGTGCTTGTCTGCCATTCCTGGCTCCTCAGCTTGACCCTCAGCAGCAGGTTATAATAATCAGTCTATCTAGCTACCTTCCATGTTCCCTGCTTTGGTGGTGACATAAGATACATAAAAGTATACTCAAGGTTTATTTATTTACTGATTCGTTTTGTGATTAAATCTCTACTTCATCTAAAATGTAAAGAGACTGAAGCTCAGCCAAGCGTGGTAGCAGGCCCCTTTAGTCACAGCATTCAATTGGCAGAGGCAGGTGACTCTCTGAGTCCAACTAGGCCTACGTAGTGAGATACCAGGGAGTGGGGGAAGTTAAAACTCAGCATTCTCCCCAGTCAATAATAAGACCTTCTAACTTCTGACTGACACAAGACCTTATGGTGTGGCCTTGTGGTCATGCATTTGTATCAAAGTTGTAAAAAGTTTACTGGGCGTTATTTTGTGTTTTCTTAGAATCAAGCATTCCCATGTGCCAGGGGGAGCTGAGGCGTTGGAAGACTGGTCACTACACATTAATCCATGACAACAGCAAGACTGAGTTTGCCCTGGACCTGTTTCTGTACTGTGGCTGTGAAGGTAGGAAGGAGTGAGGCAGTGAATCGCCTCCTTAGCCCAGGCAGCCTCTCCAGACAGAGCCCTTCCAGCTGAGCCAGTTCTTAAGTGCTTGCTTGCCTGTGGCCACAATCTCAGAATTCTAAAGGGTGGTGGGGATGGTGAGTTTCAGGCTCCCCAAATAGGATTTATTTCTGGATATGCAAAGGTTAATTCCTTTAATCTCCCCTTTCAGTATTCATTAGTAAGCCTGGGTTTCAGTTCAGCTGTCTGGGGAAATTAGGCATTTAACTGAGAGGGAATCCATGATAACAGATGCTAAAGGCCAATACAGAAGTCCCAGAGCCTGTTCAGCAGGCAGTCACTCTGGCAGTGGGAGCTCAGTGCTGTTTGTCTTTCCTTCATCAGGTTGGGAGCCGGAATATGGTGGCTTTACCTCCTACATTGCTAAAGGTGAAGATGAAGAGGTAAGTGGCTTCCTTCTCACAAGTTCTCCTTTCTAGCTCTTGACAAAGTTCTGTTCTTCAGACAACAATTTATTCACATATTGGTTTTGTTTGTTTGTTTGTTTGTTTGTTTGTTTGTTTGAGGCAGGGCCTCACTAAAGGCCCCAGGCAGGCCTCATCCTTGGCACAACACCCCTGCCTCCATCAACCAACTGCTGATGCTACAGGTGTGAGCCACCACGACTGGCAAGGAACACAAATTTTATTACCTTAGCCAGTGTTTTTAGCTGATAAATCCATGTTGGCCTGCCTCGAGGTGGCTCTAATTTTACAAGAAAATACTGAGCTTGCAGTAATGCTGTGAAAGGAAAATCAGCACATACTGTTCTGCCTTACTGGGGGCCTCTGTTAAGGGGTTCACACCCAGCACTCTTTCTAGGTAGTTGGAAACAGACACATTAGGCAAAACCTTTTCTGAGTTTGTGCTAGTGAGGCAGAGCTTCTTGGGAAATGTCTAGACAGAGAAAAGCTCGTCTCCTGATAAAAACATCTTTGGAACCTCCTCCCCAGCTCAAATACTCACCACGGAAATCGCCTGCCCTGTAGTGACTTGCTGCTGAACGGAGAATGGGCTCTGGATTCTCATGTGTCTTGTGTTTCCTGTTACAGTTGCTCATAGTGAATCCAGAAAACAATTCCTTGGCGTTGGTCTACAGAGACAGAGAAACTCTGAGATTTGTGAAGCACATTAACCACCGAAGCCTGGAGCAAAGGAAAAACTTCCCAAACAGAAGCGGTTTCTGGGACTTTGCCTTCGTCTATTACGAGTAACAAGATTGGGCAAAGCCAGCTAGCATTCACTCCAGTGCAGGGGACATGGAGTCTTGGTGGAGTGAAGGAAAGCATGGCATGCTGGGTAACAGGCTGTCCTTGCTGGCTGTGCTGGTACACACCTGTAATGCCAGCCTCAGGAGGTAGAGGAAGGGGACCTTCAGTCCCAAGGTCAGTGTGACTTACACAGTGAGACCCTGTCCCAAAACAAAACAAATCTTGGTCATCCTTTCATAAAATTCATGATTGTCCTCAATCTAGACATCATGCTAGAGCTATGTACTTATCCCTCAGTTTTTAAAAAATGTTTTCCCCTTTTGAGTTCTTTTGGTTCTATAGTAACTGCCTTGGCAACTTTCTAACTTTGGTGATTTTTTTTAAAATTTATGGCGTATATACAAAATTTAGCAGAGTAACATTTTTTTTGGATTGCGGTTTTGTTTTGTTTCTTTCGACAGGGTTTTACTATGTAGCCCAGGCTAGCTCTGAAGTACTGATTCTTCCACCTCAGCCTCCTAAATGCTGGAATTGCAGGCATGAGCCACTGCACCTACCAATTCCTGCATGCATAGTCTGTGGAACTGAGCACATAGAAGTGCTCCCAAGCACCCATCACTGCCATCTGGAAAACATCCGTATCCCATAGAGAATGGGAATGGTTTTCTGTCTTCCCAAAGGGAAATGCTGCTGCCCTTCTCTGTTGACTGTTTGCCTCACAAGTGAACCGAACAGTATGTCTTGCTTCCTAATTGGCTTGTTTCATTTAGCACAGAGTCCTCAGGGTCTATCAGCATTTCCAGTGTTTTTCTTTTTCACTCCTAAGTGGTTGTAGAAACATGTGTAACCCTCTTCATGCTGAGCCTATGAACTGTGACATAGTCGGAGTCATTACTCTGCTCCCACTGTGGGCTGAGCTCGACCCTGACTCTCAGACAGGGTATACTCAGCTAGGTAGTCTTGCTCTCTTGGAAAAGGTCTGACTGAAATTAACATAGCCCCAGGAATTCCATAGCTGCTTACTGCCCTATGTATTTCCTCTCGTGTCTACTGCCTTCTAAACCAGGAACCATGGCTTCTCTGAGTCTAGCCTCTCAGAGACTGTGCGATCCTAAATGCTGGAGGGCCAGGTGTGGAACTTGTTGCCTTTTCCTTCCTTTTGAAAGACCCCATGCTAAAAGGAGGATAAGAAGGCCTCCTTTTGCTTCTGTTCTTTTCTGTGAACTGCTCCATGGGGCTGTGGCATAGCTCTTCCCATTGTAGGGGTGTGCATGATGGCTGAGAGATGTCCTCACACCACCCCAAACGGCCTCCATTTGCTGCTTTCTTGTTTTCTGACTATCCTTGCGGGTTTCAGTAACGTCCTTATGGACTTTACTTAGTAGTAGGAAAAGCACTGGACCTTCAAGTGTCTTACTCACGACTCTCTGGCATCCTAAAAGTCCATTCAAATGCATTGTCTTTTAGATTGATGGCTTTCAATTTGTTTTATTTACCCCAGTCAGCAAAACACGTTTAACATTCATAACCTAATGGATACTTACAAGTTTTATATGTTGTAGTATTAATCATAAAACAAAGTAATTTTAAATAATGACATGAGAATATCCAGACCTAAACTGAGGGGGCCATACTTTAATCCCAGATTTTGGAAGGTAGAGGCAAGAGGATCAAGAGTTCAAGACTACCCTCCATCACACAGCAAATTCAAGGCCAGCCTGGGCAACAGTACACCTTGTCTCAAAAACAAAGATCGAGCCAGGAGTGGGAGGCATGCATCTTTATCCCAGCACTCAGGAAGCAGAAGAGGCAGACAGATCTGTGAATTTAAGGCCAGCCTGGTCTACAAAAAGGTACTATAGGACAGCCAGAGCTACTCAGTGAAACCCTGATTCAAAAAATCAAAGATAAAAGAAGACTATCCAGACCTAGTTTTAGAGTTGTCTTCCCTCGCCAGGCAGTGATGGACTGTTGCCCGTGCATACTGTTGTAGACGCCATAGCACTTTAAACAGAGTAGTGCTCAAGTAGGACTCCACATACTTTGTTGCTAATGATTAATTTTGCAACTTCCCTTTTCTGAACTGCTGCAGACTAAAGGCAGACCTGCTCTCCCCCCAGTCGAAGTGCCTGAATGGGAAGTACCCTGAAGGGTTCTTCTGTCTTCACAGCGCCTCCTGGTCTGCAAGAACGATAGAACCTGCAGGTTGCTTTTCTGCTCTGATGAGCAGCTGCTTTTTTCAGTTTGCCATGTGCCACGTTATTGATGTGTCGGTGAGATGAATGGTGTATGACAGTGGGCCCGTAAGTCTACAGTGGAGCCGAAAGATTCCTGTACTCCAGATCACTCAGAGTCACACGGTGAGCCTAGTGAGAATAGGCCACCTGTGCTGCCGCTGCATGAGAGTACAGCCCAGGCAGCTGTGCACACTACTGTCACTAGCAGGCCACCACTTTCTGTGCTTGCTCACATTACCTGCTCAGAGTGCACTGCTGTTGAGGCGGTAACTCCCATGTGCTTCAGGCAGATCCTTCACACGGTATTCAGAGGAAGGCATAGCTCCGGGGCCAGTTCTTCTGCACGTGTTGCTGCCCCGAAGACCACAGGGGAAGAACGCACAGGTAGAAGGCAGTGATGATGATGACAATCATAAGTGTGTGGGCCTGTGTGCATGTATGTGTGCGAGTGACTTAGTATTTTAACAGAAAATTCAGAAAGTTTAAAAAAATGAAAATATTTTTGTACAGCTATACAATGAAAAGTTATAAGTCAAAGTTCTAAAAGTTAAAGTTTAAAATAAAGTTCTATTACGTAAGCTAAGGCTGTTGAAGATAGAGTATTTTTAACATGTCGTCCAAGTTGGAAGGCAGAAAGCTGCTGCTTTGTCTGTTCAACCTTGCCTAAGCTTGCTATTGTTTCATTCTTGATCCTGATTGGTTGCTGTTTTGGGCATAGGGCAAGAGTCAAATGTGGGCTCTCAGTACCTCTTCTTGGTAAAAGCTATGCTATTTTCTGTGTGACCAATGGCATGTCTCTCTTAATGCACATCTAATTCTTTGTTTTCTTATTTATTGGTGTTTTTGAAATGGGTCTCTGTATACCCTAGCTCTGCCACTGCTAAGATTACAGAGTACCACTGTGTCCAGCTGTGAACTTCCAGGTCTTGTAACTCCTTTTCCGAAAGGTGTTATTCCTTCCAAAGATAACAGCTTTATATCTCTTCAAACTATATAAGTAATGCATGTTCATTGTTGAGAATTTAAAACTGTGGAAAAACACAAAAGTCAGTTGAAATCCCTGTGACAGCCCTGTGTTAGTGTGAGCGTTATCTTTGCGGCCACCCTGCACTGTATTAGGAAGCATGAGTCTTCTGTGTTCTCTCTTTCTTCCCTTTCTCCTGTTGGGTAAATACAAGGTTGTAGGGCAGTTTGTCAGGCGGGGCTTGGAAGGAGCCACTAAGGCTGCCACTGCATACAAGAATGAAAATGGTTCCCTCAGTGGGTCCTTAAGCGTGTACCTTTCAGGTTTCTTACAAATGAAAATGAGCAGCCCGGGATGCATTTGGAGATCTGTATCCAGCTAATGCTACCCCAGCTGATAGACTGCCTTTAAATTTGTTTTTCCTTAATATAAATGTTTACACATACATTTGAATGATTAAAAAATGGATATCTGTATTTTTGGTTTTCCCCACAAAATAAAAGTGTTTGTGCATTTCTGCTATGGTGGTAATTTATAAACAACAAGGAAGACCAGTGTCTTTTATTTTTAATGAAAAAGTAAATACTCATTTTAAATTTCAGTAACAATTTCAGGGGGGGAGATAAATTCATACACTAACTTTATGCACAAAAACAAGTTAAACTCTGAAACAGTAATATATTTTAAGAGTCTTACTGTCTCATACAAATCAGCAGCAATACTACTGATGTCCAATGAAGGAGACTTTCAGCTGGAATGCTTGGTCTTTCGTTGTATTCGTTAGCATGGTTTCATCCTTAGCAGCCTGGACTCACCAGGATGTGACTGGAGGCCAACCAGCCTCCATGTCTAGATGAAAACCTTTTGCAGGAGCTTCCTTCCTCTCCCCTGTCTCTTAGGAAGGAGCAGTCCCCACGCGCATGATTCTGAAGAGCGTGTTGATGTTGTTGCTTCGAATCGCATCCCGACAAGCACTGATCACCTGGTTCTTAGGCTTTCCAACTGTATGAGATAAGACATCAAGTCAGTGCATCCCAAAAGATGATTAAAAGGGAAATTAGGGATTAAAAGCCAAGCCAGGCTTGGTGGCACATGCCTTTAATCCCAGCACTCTGGAGGCAGGGGCAGGCAGATCTCTGAGTTCATGGCCAGTCTGGACTTCAGGATGAGTTCCAGGACAGCCAGGACTACACAGAGAAACCCTGTCTGGGAAAATATGAGGTTAGGGTAAGGACAGTTTGAAGACAGCATAAAACCAGAGTAGAAAAGAGTTACATATACAAATTTTGCTAACTTGCTACTTCCTAGAAAAGACAGAATTTATTACAGAACAAACTTAGAGATCATCCCAAGCCAGAATCAAAGTAGGTTTGTACAGATGACTCAGCTCACACTCCGAACCAAGAGAACTTGATCAAAGCAGCAGAATCAGCAGCATTTCCACTGCATTTCCACTTCCTGTAGGCCTATCCTGCTGTTCTCTTGCTACACTTGCCTCAGTAATTTTCTTTTCTTTTTCTTCCCTAACTTAAATTTATTTACTTCCTTTGGATTATAAACACTAAGTTTTCCTTTAGGACACTGCTTCTCAACCTTCCTAATGCTGCAACCCTGTAATACAGTTAATTCCTCATGTTGTGGTTACCCCCAACCATAAAATTGTTTCTTTGCCACTTCATTTTGCTACTGTTATGGATTGTAATTATCTGATATGTGACCTTCAAAGGGATCACAGCCCACAGGTTGCGGATGGCTGCTTTAGAAGCTACAAGATCTTAGAAAAGGAATTTAGGGCTTTATTACTTTTTTTGTTGTTTGTTTGTTTGTTTGTTTGTTTATTGGGACAGGGTTTCTTTATGTAGCCTTGACTGTCCTGGGACTCATTCTGTAGACCAGGCTGGCCTCGACTAACAGGAGAGCTGCTTGCTTCTACCTTTCAAGTGCTGGGATTTAAAGATGTATGCCACCATGCCCTGCAAGGCTTTATTTCTTTAAAAAACAAAACAAGTAAAACAAAAAAAATGAAACAAAAATCTGTCTGGAGAAAACTAAAGCCCTTGGTGTGAGGAGTAGACTCCAAGGCCAGCTCTAGAGAGCTGAAGGGAGGCTGCCTTAGGCTCCAGGGTGAGTTTTATAATGTATCCACAATCTTCCATGTTCTCACGCTTTCGGAATATCACTACAAATCAGGTCTGGGGACACGCTTACCGCGCAGACGGCCTGCTCTTTGGATTGCTTGGTTCACTGCCTTGAGGTTCCCTAGCAGTTCTGTGTGGTTGTTACAGCGAATCTTGTATCCATTTAGCAGATCTTTATTAAGGTCATAGAGCTCCAGATAACGATTCTTCATGGTTTTCCTGTGTCAATCAACAGAAACCTAGCATCAACACTCAACAGGCTTCCTGACACACACTGAAAAAGAAAGCAGCCAAGCATGGCACACAGTTCAAAGCCAGCCTGGGCCACTGGCGAAAGCCTGGGCTCAAATGAACAGAAGGGAGTAGGGAAGGAGAGAACATGATTTTAGTTGTAGTCTCCCTAATACAGACTAACTACTGAGGTTTGTTTTGCAAACATCCAAAAGTTTCCATCAAAATAGCCTCTTTTTTTTTCTCAGATAAATAGAAAAACAAATGAGCTTTTTGAGTAATTGGTCCATGATTTGTTTATATTTAGAAACTTAAAACCCTGGGCTGGTAGGCAGGGACAAGTTAGCAAGGCAGTAGCGATCTCTCCTCCAAGTTCCAAATTAGTAATTCATCAAATACAAAGGCCTATTTGTAAAATATTTCTAGAGAACATACTGAGCTTCCTATCATACAACACTTAATAAAGCGTGGGCCAGTGAGATGGCTTCAGTGGATAAGGGCGCATGCTACCAAACCTCATCATTTGAGTTGAATCCCCAGAACCCACACAATAGAAATTGTCCTCTGACCTCTAACACATGCACTCACGCCTCTGCCCATACAAAATAGAACAAATGTAAAAGAAAAATTTAAAACACAACAAAATATTCCTATACAACAATGAAAATTATTTAAGTAAAAAGGCTAAACTGAAACTCATGCCACGCTGAATACAAAATGGTAGTTTCTCTGCAACCCTGGCAATTTCTTAATACATATGCAGCTTTAGTTTTCTCTATACTTTTGTTTAAGGAAAAGAAAAAGCCCCTCTATGTTTCTACATCCTTACTCTATACCCCAGTAGTCCTATTCCAAGACAAGTAAAAATGCATGTCTGCAAAACCCGTTATAAAAATATAACCACCAAAGTTAGGGAACACATATCTACCAAGTGGTGAAGGGATAAACTGACCACCACACGTCTCTGTGTGGCATAGTATTCAGCAATAAACGGGGTGGGGGTGGGGGGAAGCAGAACCTGACCCATACAACAGCATGGATAAATCTCAAAGACATGATGGTAAGTGAAAAAAGGCCCAACTTAAACGGTTATTCGTGGCGTGACGGTATTAGGCAAGGGTAAAACTGCAGGGTAAGAGATGGTCCCTGGAGATGAGGTATCAACACAGAGGCTCAAAGGAATCAACATTCTGCATCTTGATTGTAGCAATAGCAACACTGTCAAAGAAGTTCTGAAAATTGTTTTCTGTGTGCATTTTACAAGCTATATGTCAACTATATTTACACAAATAAAAAACGTGCACAATTGTGTGTGAGAGTCTGCATGGGAAACACAAATGAGTCTGAGAACAACATGAAGGTTTGGAGACACTTTATTCCTCCGGGAGCCTCACACTGTGTGAAATCAAATGCTAAGGCCATCAACATCAGAGAAACAAAAGCTCAAGTGGAGACCCAGAAGTAGTTGGCCTTTGAAAGCAAAACCCTACTTCAATTTACAGTACACATCTGGAAACTCTATTTCTCTGTGTGGCCCTGGCTGTCTTGGAATTCACTTTGTAGACCAGGCTGACTGCCTCTGTCTCCTGGGATTAAAGGCATGCACTATCACACCTGGCCACATCAGGAAATTCTTTTATATTTTTGGTCTAGCCTTTAATGGTTGAGCCACTCTCCAGCCCTTCATCTGAAAATTCTTAAGTAGCATTTTATAAAATCAAGTGTTCATTAACACAGAAAACTATAGTTACAGAAAATGTAATGTAAAAGCTACTATTTATAATAGTAACATCTAGGCTCAAACTTACATGACAAAAATGACTGCAAGATGTTGCAGGATATTTGGTCCTTGAGATTGTCATTTATTGAAAAAACTTTCTTCTAATTGTGGTGCGGCTCAGCCTGAGCACATACCTTTAGTCCCTCTGGCTGGAATACAGACACACCCTTAGTACACCTTTAATCCCAAATAATAAAGGTAAAGTTAGTTTGTAGAAGGAAGTGCCCATGTTTGAAAGTGATGTCTAATTGAGAGGCAAAGTGATGAATCAGAAAAAGACTTGACAGAATAGGATATGTCTAACTCTCAGAAGAGCAGAGAGAAAAGAGAGGCTACTTAAGAGAACAGAGCAGAGAGGAAGCAAAAGGAGGCAGTTTTTCTGTGACAGTTGTACAGTGACAGGAAGCAGAAAGGTCAAACTAGAAACAGGTGAAGACAGAACAAGCCAGAGAATGAGAAGGAACCAAATATCAGATCAGGTTGCTAGAGTTAGTTGGAGGCTAAGCAGAGCAAAACATCAGAGGCTGAGAGAGAAACCAGGTTGAGTCCATCATCTTGGAGAGGAGTTTGAGGAGTTTAACAGCTGAGTTAAACCAGCCAACAAGAATTCAGAAAGAGCTAGAAAGGGTGAGCTTATTCAGTAGTAAGTCTCAGAGGATGAAAACATTCTAGGCCCAGGTAAGATTGTATGGAGGTTAGAAGCTTCCAGAACTAGGCCTAGGTTAGCAGATGGAAGCAGTAAACCTGGGAGACAACAATTACATCAGTTTTGTTGTTTTTTTCTTTTTGGGTTTTTTTGTTTGTTTATTTTTGAGACAGGGTTTCTCTTTGTAACCTTAGCTATCCTGGAACTCAGAGATCCGCCTGCCTCTGCTTCCCAAATGCTGGGGCCAAAGGTGTACGCCACCACAGCCTGGCACAAGAACAGTCTTTAAAGACTGAACAAAAATAAACCCTTAAAGTGGCTGATACCCAGATGAAGGAAGCTTCCCAGAACTGCTGAGAAGCAGACAGGACTGGAGCAAGTTTGAAGCCATCCATCTTGCACTCTTGGCTAACAGGACACCCTGTTAATCTCACTTCTAACACAATTAACAAATTTAACATGATGGCAACAAAATTAGTGTTACTTTTTCTCCAGAATTTGCTGGTAGCCCCCACACAGGAGGTCTGAAGCAGGAGGACTGTAAGTTTGAGGCTAGCCTCTCAAAACTATCCTAAAACAGACATAGTGTATAATCCAGCAGCCTACTCTGGCTTGCTGACCACAAGAACTGAAATCAGGGTCTTTACAAGATTAGGACTGCATGTGTACTGTAGCACTGTTCACAAAGCTAACACACACAAGTGAGGAAGCGCATAGGCACACAAAAGGAGAAACACAGCTTAGTAGACTGGTGTCTGCCAGGGGCTGGGGAGAGGAAAGCGGGGAGCTAACTGTTGGGGGCACAGAAGACCTTGCACTCACAGAGAAGCACTAAGAGAACCAGGAAAGTTAATCAGGCAGGGGAGTATCCTCAATGGAGGAGACAAAAATGCCTGCATTCCATCCAGAAAGCTGAGAGTGGATTTTGTTAATGACCTGGTGACCTTTTGCTGTCTGTGGAGGCAGACCTCCCCCCACCTTTTGCTATAGAGGCAGACCTCACCCAACTCCCCGGAATGATTATCCCAGACTCTTCCCTCTCTAGACCATTACCCATCCTTAGGGGAGATGTGACGTGTACGTTATGACCTGCTGACCTCGATGATATCTATTGGTCAGAGACCACACTACATTCTAGGCCTTTTAGATATAAAACCCACCTTCATGGTCACATGTACTTGGAAAAGGAGTTTCTATGTGGTCACGCCTTAACCCTTATTATACACTTGTGGACCGATGGGACTCATTGTTGCCCAAATTGTTTTCCCAAATTGTACTATGTGTCAAATATGCTGACAATGGACTGCATTAGACTCCCCGAGGTCTGATCCAGGTTGATGAAGTCAACCTGCACCAGGTTTTCATTCTTGTCTTCTCTCTGCCTCCAGGGACACCCCTCAACCAATCAGTACACACTTCCCAAACCAGACAGGTTTGTTGCCTTTCAAACTAAGTAAGTGGAAACAGTCTGGACACGGGCGTTGAGTACTCTTTCAGTCTGTGACACGTTTATAAGCTTTCTCTGTGTCCTTCATGTTGTGGTCATCCACAACTCACCGCCCTACTGATCTTGTAACACGTCCGTCACACTGTTGATGTCACTTTGGATTTCCATTGGGGGATTTGCTATGATTTTGATATGGCTTAAGCGTGCCCTCCAAAGGTCCTCCGTTGTTAATATTAAGTAGTAGGCCCCTTAAGCAGTATAGTACAAGGTCACTAAGGATGCTGCCGTTGGAAGGGATTAAGACAGATCTCATTGGATCCTAGTTAGTTTTCTCAAGAGAACTGCTGTAAAAGAAAAAGGTGAGTCTGTCTAGCTTCCAGTGTTGCTACACAATTTCTTGCTCTTGCATGCGCTCCTGCCATGACGCCACCCACCATGGGATCATGCCATTAGGAGGGCCCTCACCAGAACCAGTGCAGCATTATTTGAACTATGAACTTCCAAAAGCTAAAGAGACAACTCTTTTTTATGCATTATTCAGTCTTAGGCATTTTGTTGTAGCAATGGGAAGCTAATTAATACAGGGTTTTTATACACAATGTCTTTATGAATGTTGTGTAAATATGTAAAACGAGCAGAAATTTCTCTAAGCCTTACACTACAAACTGCTGGTTTGCAATACATTTTCAGCTTTACTAATAATGCTAACTTATTTTCTGAGATAACTGAATTAATTTGGACTCTGCCAAGCAGCATCTGAGAGTTCCTTCTCTTTACCACTCACTTGTTTGACTAGTCATTTATTCCAGCTCTGGTAAATACTCACATGACTGTCATCAGACGAGCATCCTCCGCTCTGACCAGCAAACTTCGGATGAGGTTAGAATTATCAGCCATGTCGGCACTGAGCTTTTGATGCACTGAGTGATACTCATCCACCTCGAGACCAAGAACACTCAAGTTAACAAGGCTTCACAAACCTCCCCACAGCCAGGAAGCCTGAGGACACTGCCTGCCACATACAGAGCTCTCGTCCTCCCTGCTCAGTATTACCACCTTCATTACCTCTACATTCCATCTCCTTTAAACAAATGGTCTACACTGCCTTCGGTGATGATGCCCCAGGTTAGACTTTCCTATGTCAGCAACAAGGGTCTGAGCAACATACATAGTAAGGTTTTAGTGATTCATAGTGATTCATGGTGAGATTTTGGTTTCTCTGCAGTTTTTTCCTCAGGAGGGGGCAGTATAACACTGAGTACAAACCTTGGGCACCCCGCGGCTATAGCCCTGACCCCCAGAGTAGTGTTTTACACTACAGCCAATCTTAACCCTTATTTTTCTTTTTTGACTTGAAATTTGAGTTTTTGGAAAGCAATGAACTCAAGACCAACGTGGATGCAGCAGATTAGATAAACAGAAAGTCACAGTGTAATGTGTATGTGGAAGAGCATCCTCTGGAACCAGAAGAAGCAAGGGATGAAGAGGTGGCTTCGCTTTTACACACATCCTCTAAGGAACTCACACACCAATGTGCTCATCTAAGTTTTTACAAAATTCTTTAGAACATGATTGTCATATGGCACACACACATGCGTCTTTGCTCACTTTATAGGAGACATAATTCCAGCTCCGAGGCTACCATGGCTTACCTTCACCAGCACTTTTCGTAATTCCTCGAAGTAGACAGGGAAATCCGCTTCTACTTGAAGGTCTTCAATAGCAAAAAAGGACGCCATTGACTGGATGATATCACCAGCAAGATCAATATCATCGGTATTCACGGTGATCTGCCCAGGGGAAAACGGGCAAGTTTAGCATCCTCACAGATGGATGAGAGTCAGCGCCTGACTTTCTCCACGCTCTACACAATTCTTAAGAACATGTTTGTGTACAGTGATGAAGGCAGGATGCTTTTAGGAAATTTTAAACCATGGCCATTATTGCTTGTAGATGGCTAAAGGTCACTCCTGCAACCTTATAAACTAAATGCAATACTACACAGTTAAAATGATCTTGTGCCAAGTGTCATTCAAACCTAACCTCCCAAGTAGCCGGGACTATAGGTCACAACACTGCTCGTGGCCTTGTAACCAGGAGAAAAAAACAGCAAACGGCCAAGAGTAAAAACATGGTGTCCTTGAGAAGAGCTAAACATTTTTCTGTCTCATGGGAATGAGAAGCTGGAAGTTCCACAGTGAGAAGCTCACTCATTGATGGAAAGCTCAGTCAGGAACTCTGTCTGCCTCAGTTTCCCCAGTCTGCTGGATGCTGTGTACCTCATTTTGATGGTACTGCCTCGGTGTGCTCTCTGTCAGGGTACCCTAGCCATCTCTGCTAGATGCTGTAAATTCCTGTTTGATGACGTTCTGTTCTCTCGCTCTCCTGCCACTGACTTTTATTTTTGCTTGCTATATACTTAATAAACTTATTCAAAATAAATAAACGTGGCTATCATGGCTACAGCGGATCATTCTCCAGACTTACAGAACAGTGCCCTCTATGCTCCCAACCATCATGATCTTTTTATTATCATGATTTTCATTTTTACTTATTTATTTTGTTTTTGTTTTGTTGTTTTGAGACAAGGTACATAGCCCAGGCTTGAACTCAGAGATCTGTCTGCCTCTGCCTCCTGTGTGCCACACCACACACGGTTATTTTTAATTGCCAACGTGACACAATCTAGAATCAACCGTAAAGGAAGTTTAATGGTCTGGATTGGTGGGCCAGTAGGCATGCCTGTAAGGGGATTTTCTTAGTGCTGACATGGAAGACAACACCCTGATGGGCAGCGTCTCCTGAGCTGGGGCCTGGACTGAAGGTAATAGAGGAGCAGGTGGCACATACCTTAGTTCTTCCTCTCTGCTCCTTGACTGTGGATAGAAACATGGGCAGCTTCTGCCACTGTGACTTCTCCACTGTCACAGTCTAAGGCTAGAACTGTGACAAACATACATCCTGTCTCCTCTATATTGTTTCTGCAGAGTACTTTGTCATGGTAACAGGAAATGACATGAAGACACCAGGTCTCCTCAAATTATAGAAGGAAGGAATAAAAGCCCAGAACAAGGCCCCGCACTGCTGTTCCAGAGTGAACCCCAGTATCTGCACTGACATGGACACACTGGCTGGGAAGCTCGCTTCTATGATCTTGACAGTGTGAGTTACACTTTGCACGTGCATGGTCAAACAACATGGTAGATAGAACCCTATGCCCACAGCGTCATGTGTCATACATTATACGTCACCTCACCACTTGATTTCATTTTTATGTAGAGCTGGCCACCATTGCGTAAGGATGTGAAACAGACTTGAAACGGGGCATTCTGAATGTTACTGTCTTCTGGCAACAGAAAGTTCTGGTTGAGCCACGTGACCATCTTAAAAATAATAGAATGATATGTGCTTCAGTTTTTAAAGTTCAGTCATTGTGGAAAGAATTCCTTTCTCTGGTTTTACTACTTGGTTTTTGAAAGACATTAGACCCCACCAGGCCCCCTATACACACAGGCCAAATACATGCGCGTCACACTCCCCTTTCCCTCATCTCTGGTCTTCAACACTCATAGTTACACAGGTAACATAGTTACAGCCGGGCCCCAGCAGGCACAAGTCCCTCCTACTTAGACAATAATCTTACATGTGATGCACACAGGACTGAGGGGGCGCTACTTCTGTAGATGGGCAGGACTGTCTGCATAGGACTGATCCACTACCATGTAATCTTTTTTATTAAGTATACATGTGCCTACTACAATGGAGGTTTACCTGCAGTTTTGATGTTAATACTTTACAGTGGTTTGCAATCCTGCTTCAAGAAAGAAATCACCCATGAGGCTACCCAGAAGGGCCTGACTAGTGAGCTGGGAATCTATGTAGTTAAAACCTTCGAAAGAATTCGGAAGCCAGCCGGGCGGTGGTGGCGCACACCTTTAATCCCAGCACTTGGGAGGCAGAGACAGGCGTATTTCTGAGTTTGAGAGTTCGAGGCTGGCCTGGTCTATAGAGTGAGTTCCAGGACAGCCAGAGCTACACAGAGAAACCCTGTCTCGAAAAACCAAAAAAAAAAAAAAAAAGAGAGAGAGAGAGAGAAGAAAAATGGAGATGTTTAGGGTAGCAGCGTTCATTTATATTCCCAGTTCCTTGCAAGATGAAGGCAGAAGGATCGATCGCTTGAACCCAGGAATTCCTGACCAGCCTAGACTGCATAGTGAGAAGTCTCAAGGGGGGTGGATAGAAAAAGTAGGATTTAGAGATGGGGGAAATTTTGTTTTTTTTAGCTCAAGTGCTACCTTAACTAAATGCTTAATGATTTTGAGGCGCTCACAGCTAATGGGAGGGGAGTACTGCCTACGTCATAAGGAGCCCTAGGAACTGCCATGACTGGTGTAAATGCTTTTCGTAGCTCAACACCGATGGCAGTGCACTATACCTCTGGTTGAGCTTCAGAACTCTTCTTTTCTTAGTAAGACTCTATTTGTTTGGCTTCTCTGTGTTACACCCTGAGCCCTCCTTTCCCTATCCTTCCAGGGAGGTTCAGGAAGAGGAACCTGCAGGGCACATGAGACATGGGAAAGAGCGGTGGGAGCTGGAGGTGGAGACAGCTGCTTCACATTTCGAAGAGGATGAGAGAGGCCACCATTAGGCAAGAGAGCCCCATGGTCTCTGAGAGGGCAGAGCCAAGAGTCAAACAGTTGTTGCTTCAGAGAGTGTTCCTAGCATAGCCAGTGATGATGCTCCCCACATAGTCCCAGTCCCAGCTCCAGAGCCAGCCGTCCCAATGTATTTGGCTGCTGTGGTGATGTTCCTTGAAATGGTGCTGGTGTGGACGTGTCAGCTCAGGAGATGTGGCACTATTGAGCGGGGCCTTTCATCAGCCAGTGCTCTGGTTGGTGATTCAACACAACCAGATAGTAGTCGGCTCCTGACTAAGGAGCAGGTAGAGCAGAACTTGGAGCAGGCCTACATTTTCAGAGTGAGGAACGGCAGGAGGGCTGTGTGTTAGTCCAGGGCAGAGAAGACAGGGTGGGACGCTGGCTTCTGAATTCTTTTTTTTTTTTTTTTTCAAGACAGGGTTTCTCTGTGTAGCCCTGGCTGTCCTGGAACTCACTCTGTAGACCAGGCTGGCCTCGAACTCAGAAATCCGCCTGCCTCTGCCTCCCAAGTGCTGGGATTAAAGGCATGCGCCACCACAGCCCGTCCCATTTCTCTTCTCTTAAAACACGGAAGCAAGACAACTATACTAATATCATAACAAAAGAAAGAAGAGAATTAAGAACAGTAAGAATTCAATTGTAACTAAGGATTACTTAGAACAATGTGTGTGTGTGTGTGTGTGTGTGTGTGTGTGTGTGTTTCAAAATTCAGAGAAGAAAAATTTCAGCAAATTTTTTGAGTTCTGGAATTTCTGATGTAGCCCAAGCTATTCGCAAACTCATGACCCTCTTGCCCCTGGAGTTCTGGAATTACAGTCAGGCCTATGCCACCATGCCTAAAAACAGTAATGTGTCACGGTAAGTTACTAGCCAGAGCCAGCAAGATGACTCAGTCAGCAAACCATGTCAGTATACTGACACGGAGGAAGAGAGGACCAACCGCCAAACCTTGTCCTCTGACCTTCACACTCACACCATGGCATACACACATACAACCATAAACAGACACAAACACACAGCCCAAACATGCATGCATTAATAAGAAATTGAGCGAAGTTTAGAAGTTTCTAAGCAAATTCCATACTACATGGTTCATAATGTTTGCCGCTACCAGCATGATACTGGTATTTCTTCTACACAGAACCAACTAACGGATTTTAAAGGTGCACACTATAAACTGAAAGCAAAGAACACACAACTCACCCTCTGTGCCCGCTCCGCAACGATGAAGTTCACGTAGCTGACAGGCTCGCTAGCTGTGTCTGGGCTTGTCAATGCATACATGGTGAATCGGGGCAGCTGTCTTGTCAGTTCAAACACATGGAACTGGGTGCTACGGCCAACCAATGAACACACAGAAGTGTTCAGTATGGTGTTAATCTGCACTCCCCAGCCCCTGCTTTTTAAGGCAGGATCTCATGTAGCCCAGGCTGGCCTTGAACTCCTGGTCCTCCTGCCTTTGCCTCCCAAGATTACAGGGACCACTGTGCCTGGCTTGGTACAATGCTATTTCATGGTGAGGGCCCAGGAAAGAAAAAAAAAAAACTCATTACTGAGTCAACACCAACAGATGTCTAAGAGTTACACTGAAGAAAGAGGAGAAAGCTTGAGGGTTAAAGTTCTGTAGCAGGATAGTGAGTCTGCGATCTGGGAATAATATAAGCTGTCCACCCTGACACACACACAGGCACCAGGGCTTTACCACACCCTGAACGAATATAAAAAGCCTTTGGTTTGTATTGTTCAGCAGATTTTGGTGTTTTTACAAAACAGAGTTTCACTAAGGTGCTCAGTATGGTCTTCAACTCTCTTGTAGTCCAGACTGGCCTGGAACTTCTGATCTTCCTGCTTCAGCCTGACTGGTGGGATCACAGGCCTGTACCAGCATGTCCAGCATCAAAAGGCCTTTATCTACATCAAGTGCAGTGAGGTTTCCCACCAGCTTCAGTACTGCACCTCATCTAAGCATCTCCCACCCCTTAGAGTGTCAGTGACCAGACTATAATTAAATAATTATCCAACTGTTCTTTCACTGTGGTGCTGATGTTCCAATCCAGGAGCTCGAGCATGCTAAGTATGAATCCTCCTGCTGAGCCTCACCAAAAGCTCAAACATGCTGTTAACGTTTTTGTGTCCCTGAGATTGCCTGATTAAAACTTAAAAACAACCGCCTTAAACTTACATGCCTCTATTTTCATTGGAAGGAATTTAAATTAAGGAAATGAAAGGTCATAGGAAAACCTTGACTAGCAAGCAGATCCTTCAGTGACCTCTCTGGTCTGACAAGAGGGCAACTGTAATAGCAAACCCCTGTCTCTATGGAATTGACCTGTGACAGAAAGGTTCACCTGCTTCTGTAACCCACGAAGGTTTTCAAGTGCAGATCCACAGGGACATCTTTGGGGGGAGTAATGGGTACCCGGATGGAGCTGGAAAGGTTGTGATTGCTGGGGTGGACCACATGGCTTTCCCCCACAAAAATCCCCTCTGCAAAAATTAGTACTGCCCGGATGATAGTATCTGTAAGGGGAAGGAAAACAACATTTTAGGACTACTCCAAGATAGCATGGGTGCCTGCCAGTACCAGCTGTATGTAGTGTCTTACCATTGGAAGTGGAAATTCGCAATTCCGCGTGCGCATCTTGTACGTCATTCCCCAGACTGACTGAGAGGGCTGTGTGGAGCTTGGTATTGGCTGGGATTATGCCTTTCTGCCCATCCGCCTCATTCAGGGGACTGCTCAGTTCTGTCTGCAAGACACCTCCTAACTTCAGCTCAGTCACTCAGTGAGCTAAGTCCAAGTTAAATAATACGGCTATGCAGCTTCAGCACAGGACAGACTGCCCACCCCTCTCACTCTTTACAACTCTGAATCCCACGCAACTTGTCTGCGCTCCCTTGTTGTAATTGGTCCTGTGAGCTGTACCCACTCCTGTCTCCATCTGTGGTCCTCCATACCTCTTTATCCCCTTTACAAATGCTTGTGTCTATCTGTCCTTCCATCTATTTGTCTATCTATCTCTAGCTCTCCTTTTATTTATTTATTTTTGTTGTTGTTGTTGTTGTTGTTGTTTTTCGAGACAGGGTTTCTCTGTGTATCCCTGGCTGTCCTGGAACTCACTCTGTAGACCAGGCTGGCCTCGAACTCAGAAATCCGCCTGCCTCTGCCTCCCAAGTGCTGGGATTAAAGCCGTGCACCACCACTGCCTGGCTCTAGCTCTCCTTTTAAAAATATTTTATACTCATTTTTAATTAAGTGAATATGTGTGGGGCAGGGGAGGGTTGTGCATGTATGTGTGTGATGCCTGGTGAGTCCAGAGAGGGTGCAGAGTTTCCTAAGGTCACAGGCCACTGTGAGCTGCCTGTGGGTGCTAGGACCCAAACATGTGTCCTCTGCAAGCTCAGTGTACACCCCTAACTGCTAGGGCATCTCTCCAGAACTTCTCTCTCCTTTTTCTGAGACAAGCTCTGGCTATATAATGTGGGCTAGAATGCAGAAGCCTCCTCTTAGCCCAAGTACTGGGGTGACACTGTATACCACCACACCCAGTTTTCATGCCTCCCTGAGTCCTGGGGTGACATTGGCTACTACCATCACACCCAACTCTCACGGCTCTTCATTCTAGCAGTGGCCAAAAAGCAGAAGGAACCTGCATTTCTGTGGGTGGTCAGGAAGGCCCAGCCCCCCCAGCCAGCACTGACTCCAGCACTGTCCCACACTCGCAGAGAGCATCCTGGCTAGCCCCACATTTTAGACTCCAGAACAAGAGCGCACCTTGGTGTTCTCATAGTTGCGAAGTTCTAGTAACAGATTCTGTTTTTTCTGACTCAGCTCTCTGATCAGGTCCTGCTCCACACTTGTGTCCAGGAGGTTCCCCTTCATCTCAGCTGTGCCTGGCAGGTAGCCTCGGACTGAACAGATGACAAGACCCTAAGCAGAGCTATACACTTCTAGTTTAGACCATCGATGACCTGCCCAGATAAACCAAACTTCTATAGCCTCATCCTCTTGACTAACGTGAATTTCTTAGAAAAGCTTAATAAAATACTGCAGAATTCATTTCCAGGCATTTTTAACCTGATGAGATTGAAATGTGGATTGCTTAAGGGTTTCTCTTATCCCAATTTACTTTCCCCATCCACTGAGCAGCAGATTAACTGTACGTGGCCATCCATCCGGTAATCTCCCTCTACCACACCAGCAATAGCGGAAGAGAAGTTGTCTTTAAATATGACCTCTCCAGTCCGGTCACTGCGAGCATCAACCTGAAAATGAAACCGTAACACAAAAGTCACTTCTACCACAGTTTAAAAACAACAGCAACAAAAACGTCAAGATAAATATTAGCTTTAAAAGTTACTTAGTCCATGGGGCTGGAGGGATCGCTCAGCAGTTAAGAACACTGACTGCTCTTCCAGAGGACTAGTTCAGTTCCCAGCAACCACATGGTGGCTCACACCTGTCTGTAACTCCAGTTCCAGGCGATCTGACACCCTCCCACAGATCTACATGCAGGCAAAACCAACGCACATAAAATAAAAATTAATTTTTTAAAAGTTATTAGTCTAAAACCAGGTGAAACGGTGCATGCTTTAATCCCAGCACTCCAGAGGCAGGAGGATCTCTCTGAGTTGAGGCTACTGTGGTCTACATGAAGAGCTCCAGGATGCAAGGGCTACACAGACCCTGATTCAAAACCAAAAAAGTTACTTAGTCCAGCCAGGTGTAGTGACACACACCTATAATCCTAGCACTTAGGAGGATTGGTGCAGGGTCATCCTCAGTTACATATTATGTTTGAAACCAGCCTGGGCTACACAAGGCCTTGTCATTCGGACACATACACACACACACACACACACAGAGGGGGGGGGAACATGTACATACATGCATGCACACGCACAATTAGTTTCTTTTTAAGAGGACACCATGAAACCTGTGGCTGTAGGGCCACAGGGATCTAGAGGTCCTCAAAATAGATGTCCTTCCCTCTTTTTCAGAGAAGCTGTCTCTCCCACAGTGTTCCTTGTGAAAAACTAGGTCTGCTGAGGGACGGTCATAAAGTACACACAGCACATGATCAAAGGAATGTGCTCCAAGGCCCATGTGCCAAGGCCCAGAGTCCACCCTGCACATACCATGTATGCGATCTTATGCTAGAGTTTTAAGTTTCTGTTCATGGTTTCATGTGGAGATTAATAACTAGTACAAGAGTAAAAACAGTGCCCACACCTCACAGGGCGTATGAAGTCCTGAAAGTGTTAACACTATAAAGTGGTTTAAATACACACAAGTGTATAATAGACATCAGCTCTAGACGCTGGATGTATGTCCAACTCCAGCAATCAAGAAGCTAAGGCAGGAGGTCTACCTTAAGTTCAAGGCCAGCTAAGGCCCCACAGTGAGTCTGAGGCGAGCCTTGGCTAGGTAACAAGGCTCTGTCTCAAAACAAAAGGTTTGTATACAAATTACATCTTTATGGATTGGCAAAATGGCTCGGTAAGAGGCACTAGGCCTGATGAGTTTGAGCCGCAGGCTCTACATGGTAGAAGGAGTGAACTGATTCCTTCATGCTGCCCTCTGACCTCCACACATGTGCCATGGCACACCTGCCACTCCCCATAAATAAATACATGTCATTTCTTTTAAGCATTACTATTATGACTTATACACATGTAAAATCTATTTACCTAACATTTAAACAACTATCCAAATCTTCTACCATACAGTAACTTTTTCTTTCTTTTTCCTTTGAGAGAGTTTTACTGTGGCCCTGGCTGTCCTAGAACTCTCTCAGTAGATCAGCCTGGCATTGAGCTCACACAGATCTTCCTGCCTCTCTGCCTTCCCAGTGCAGGGATTAAAAGCAAGTGCCATCACGCACAGCAACGATACAACCTTTCCTAATGACCTTATCCTCTCCTCATAAAAACTACTTGGATGTCTCAGGGCTCTTCCATAAACAGATGGCTGATCACTTGCAAAGACGTCTCAAGAACAATACTGAAAGGCATTCCCTTGGATGACTGGTGCAGGCAAGGACACATGTGTTACCCAAAGGCCCTCCACAGAAACTCTGGCCAGGCAGGCAATGGGAATCATTATCTTTATCTTTTTAACCCAAATACACAGGCTCCCAGCCCACCACTCTCTGGGGCACATCCCACTCAATAATTCAACCATGTTACTTATGTCAACATCACATCCACCTTAAGGTGATGACTCCTAGAGCCTATGGAGACTGAATGGCCTTTACCAGAGCTCTCGAACATTAACCCTCCCCTGTGACTCAGGCTGACTTCCTGTTTCTTCACAGAGAAACCCATGACGTAGCTCCCTCCTGAGCTTCCACAACGTCTGGGAACCAAGACTGTTCCTTTGCTAACCATGCAGGACTGTAAACTTATTTCTGTGAACATACTACACTTTGGCTTATCCAATAAGGAAGGAGGAGATGGCGCCCCAACTCAGCGAGTAACAGACTTCGACACAGCTAATGGGCTAGGAGCCTTTATTTAGTAACTCTACGTGGATGTGCACAATCAGGTGTGTGCATTTTCCTTTTCTTTGCTGTTTCTGTTAAGAACAGATAACTGCATCACTTTCTTAATGGCTCTACACTTTTGAACAGACTAGGTAATAATAAAAAAAAAATCCCCGGTTTGAAAGCATTTATTATAAAACAGTAGGTCCAGTCATCTGAAGGTATCTTTTCTTCCTTGCCTTTGTGAAGCTGTCTCATTCTATAGCCCAGGCTGGCCTTGAACTCAGCATCTTCCTTCCTCTACCTCTTAACCTCTGAGCCATCTCTCCAGCCTCTTCCTCCACCTCTTAAATGCAGGAATTAAAAGCATATATACCACCACGCCTCTCTTGATAGTAACTCCAAATTCCTGACTCAACCATATTAATTTCTGTTCCCCAAGAATGTGGTCTGCTAGGATCTGAATGCTTGCCTCTCCCTGAAATGTGTACACTGGAACTCTACCACAAGCATAGTACCATTGGAAGGTGACCATGTATGGGATTAGTGCTCATATAAGATACCCCCAAAGCCAGGTATGGGGATGTATACCTAGGATCCT
Organism: Grammomys surdaster; assembly: GCF_004785775.1. Classification (NCBI taxonomy): domain Eukaryota; kingdom Metazoa; phylum Chordata; class Mammalia; order Rodentia; family Muridae; genus Grammomys; species Grammomys surdaster. The sequence goes on along the minus strand of NW_021604646.1, from coordinate 8,977,827 downwards.
AACAGCTGAGAGGTGGTTTTGAAGGAAGTGTGGGTTGTACTATTTCATAAGCCAATAATAGGACCATACCTCAAAACAGAAAAATAAATAGTATTTTTAAAAACACTCCCTACCCTGGGAGATGCCTAGGCCCCTCCTGCTGTGTGAGGTCAGAGTGAGAAGACAGCGGCTCATTAGGAAGCAGCCTCCCAGACACCAAATCCACTACATCTGATGTCAGAGGCCCCAGCCCCAGCCCAATAGGAAATAAACTCCAACGGCTTACAAGTACCCAGGCCATGTTACTTGTTACCACAACCTAACTGAACATATATCATCAGTGAATAAACTTTCAAATTCTTAATAAGTAATGATGACGTATTCCTCTCTTACAACATTTACTACCTGTGGCAAGGACAAAACCAAACAGACAAGTCAGAGCCAACCTAACAACTTTTCAGCATGTGCTTTTTAAATGGCATCGAAGGAAGGCCGAGGTGCTGGCCAAAGGTAAAGAAGAGAGCAGAAGAAAAGGCAGGAATTAGCCAATCTCCCAGGCAAGCCAACACTGACGGAGAAGGAAGTTACCACAGATGGTGTCCATGGAGATCAGACGCTAACAAGACAACCTTCACTTGCCAAAACACTAAGAGATTCTGACTTGAAGCTTAAAGAAGAAAGAAAGCAAAAGGATTTGACTTCAAAGTTACAGGTGGGAAACAGACACCTAACATGATTCTTCTGGTAATTCTACAAAAGAGCTATTCGCATAGCCTATTATTGAATTTTTTTTTTTTTTTTACTGGTCTATACCTACAATCAATCTGATGGATGGATTCTCATGCCTTCAAAGAGGAGACTGAGAAAGATTCTCTGGAGATTTTCTCCCAAGTATTATTTACAAGGCAGAAAGGACATATCTGCCTTAGAGCAGGAAGAGACAACGAGGAAAGACTGAGCTCAGTTTATATCTGAGTAGTGCAGCCAATACCATGAGCAGATGTTACTTTGAGTTACACAGACATTTCCTAACTTCAACTTACCTTCCCATTAGACCACCCGGTTATGAGTTCACATACTCCATCAGAGTTAATGTCGAAAGCATGAATGCTCATGGCATGGTTTTTGGACTGAAAAAGAATTCCAATAATCAGTACAGGAGTCTCTCCATGTTGGAAGTATACCCCCCCCCCAAAACAGCAGAGGTGTACTAACTTTAATTCTCCAGTACCGGGCCATTTTGTCATAAACTCCAACTGTGCCATTGGAAAGGGCATAACCAAACCGACTGCCATACATGGGACATAGAGAGGTGACTATCTGCCAAAAACAACACAGGAGACAATTACTCAGTAAGACTCAACTTCACATGCAACCTTGTAAAACCACATGTCTGTATCGAGGAACTCAGTCCTCCAGGAACGGCATGGCCATTGCTATCTTGAAATCCGAACAGCTGTGAGTTCCTCAGTTAAACTCGTTGGTTCACCAAGCCAGATTTGAGTGGCATGGTTTCCTAGGTCTGTCGCTGCCCTCTCTATCTTGGGTGAATAGAGATAGACTAACCGAGGAAAAGTCAAGTACCTCCTTACCACAGCTGTATTTAGATTTAAAAGCCCTTCTGAAACCAAGCTGCAGAGTTAAGGCCTCTGAGTGCAATGCTGACCTGCCTATTCCTAGGTCACCACTCTGCACCCTGGCCTGTGACTCAGCCTGAGCTCCCTCTGCTGGCCTAAGGTCACCACTCTGCAGCACCAGGTCCTACCTCTGTCTCTGTCATTTCTGCCACAATCTCATCTTCTTTAAAAACTCGAATGTCAAAATCTTCAGATCCAACAAGAAGCTGAAAAAGGAAGGGAGATCTCAGTGTCAAGAGTTTAATGTGGAAAACACAGCAAAGTTTCATGAATTAAAAAAAGAAAGAAAAAACACTCCTTTGCTACTTGCTACTTGGCTACACTACTTGCTACCCACAAGTTCCAGTCCCCTAGAAACCCAGTGTTCAAGGGGGTGGTAACGGATTTGGTCACCAGAGAAAAAGGGGCTCTAGGCAGTGCAGGACAGGATGAGATCCATCCCTGAGTGACAGAAACCCTGAAAGGCTGTACACCTCGGTAACCCATGAATGTGCCACCTGCCCAGGAGCACTCACTGTGCAACACAGACTGATCAATGACTTCTTTCTAGAAGTAAAATGCTGCCATTTTCCTGAGGTAAAACAGCATTGTGGGAGCACATGATGTATTACAATAATATCAGGAAAGCCAGGCTGAGAGCTTATTGGACCTCTTAGACTGGAGAAAGAGTGCAGCTCCCTGGACACCACAAGAGGTGGCCCTCTGAATTGTCATGCTCCTGACTGTTTGAGGGTCTTTAGCTTAATTTCATCCCGATATCGATTCGGTCTACTCAAACTGCCATCTGCCCGTCCGTCCATGAAGCCCTGGTCCTGACCTTCGCTGCTACAGCCTCCACTGCAGCTGCACTCTGATGCTATAGCCTGACTCCGCCAACAGGCAAGCACAGTGGGAGCAGCTGCTACAGAAGCATCAGACCTCAGCTCCCTGAGACTGACTGAGACTATTCGAAGCTGTTAGCGTCCCTGCCTCTCAGGCCTTTAACCCTCTGTAGCCACACTGTAACCTACATCTATGCATATGCAGTTATGTAAGTATATGTATGTGTACAGTACTATACACGTACAGTTACTTTGTGCTGCCCAATACGTGATCTAAGAGTGATATTAGTAAGTACACTGAAATAAAAGAGATCTGTTTGCCTCAGCCAGGGCTACAAAGAAAGTGGGATCACAAGGAAACTGCTGCCTACAAAACCCTTGGCACCCTGTGCATTTACTGTTAATTAATAAATTCTGGAGTTGTGGAAAGACACAAACATAGTCGGCCATATTTCTAACATAGTGCATTCACAAAACCAAGAGCCCAAGCCCAGTGTCCACAGAAAGCAGGCGAAGTTAGGGTCCAGGAGACAGGGTATACATACCAACTTCTCAAGGATCTGATTTCTAGGGCAATTTTTTATATTAGTATATAGCTACAATTATCATAATAATTTCAAATGATATCATTTTATCAGCCAAAGTTGAAAATGAGTTAATGTTCCAAAGCATCAGAAGTGGTTTATAAGATTATGAAAGGAACTGAGGTTTCATCAACCTTTGCCTTCTCCTCCTCCAATGTCTCAGAGATGCACACAGTGAGCAGAGGAGGAGGGGAAGCAGATAGGGAGAGAGGAACAAGGAGAGAAGGGGGAGAGAAGTAGGGAAGAGAGGGGAAAGAGGAGACAGAGACAAGGACCTGTGAGCTCAGATCTAAATCAGCCACAAGAAGCTAACATCACTGTCAAAAGGAACTTATTCAGCTGAACAGAGCACCTATGGCTGCTTTGCCACACACCTCTGTCTTCCCATCACCGTCAAAGTCACACAGAGCCAAGGAATGAACGTTGTCTCCAGTGACCTGAACATAAAACAGAAAGTCATTGATAAGCGATCCTTTTTCATTTAACCCAAACATATTAGCCTCAAAAAGGGAAGGCTTACATAAACTACCAGTGAGTTCGCAATATTATCCATATCGTTACTATAATGTCCTTTTTTAAAAAATTATTTGTGTGTATGTATACATGTGTGCATATCCTATATTCTGTGTGGGTATGGGTGCACATGTGTATGTGTGAGGATGCCTAGGAAGACAAGAGCAACCTCAGGTGTCACCCTTAGGAACTCTGTCCACTTCATTTGAGGCAGGCTCTCCCACTGGCCTGAAGCTCCCAAATGGACTAGATTGGACAGTCAGAAAAGCCCAGGAATTAACCCTGTCTCCTCTTCCCCAGTGCTGGGATTACAAACTCAGGTACCAGGCTCCACATTTTTATATGTTCAAAAGATTAAACTCGTGGTGCTTTGACAAGCACTCTAACAGTGGAGCCATCTCCTCAGGGCTATTAGTCCATTCGGGTGGGTGGGTTTGTTTGTTTGTTTGTTTGTTTTAACTAATATTCAATGTAATCAGTCCTTTAAAAGACATCCAAAAAATTAAAAGTAGAAATGCTTTGAGTACCAAAATGTTTACTTCTTCATACCGTCCAAAAGAGATCATTTCCTTCGTGATTGAAACCCTGAAGAGCACAGTTTCCACCAATGATGGCAAGAGGGGAGGCAATGTCTCCCAGAGTCCCCAGCACAATGGCATTTGCCCCATCTGCGACCTAAGGAGAAAGAGACAGGACTCAGCGATGTGCAGGCACACTTGGGGGAGGGTGCTTCAGTGCTTCCTCCAGCTATTCAACTGGCTCTGCCCTGTCTCCTAAGAGGGCAGTTAGGCTTCTCTAGAGCCCATGCTGTAGCCCAGACAAGACCAAGTCCAGATCCGGGCATGTGCAGCTTTCACACTAAGCTGCTACAACACATGGTTTTGATGATCCAGGGCTCTCAAGGACTTTTGACTTCCGCAGGGGTGGATTCTCCCAATGACTAAGGCATGCACCTTTAAACACCCAACTTCTAAGATTTATTTTAACCCTTATAGATAGAAATATTTTTGTACTACCACATCCAATATACTTTTAAGTTTGGAAAATTAAATATATATGGAGGAAGCTATACCATTAGTTACATATCTAAGTATCTATAAATATAAAGAAAGGATTAGTTATAAAGAAAGAAATAGATAGGAAATAGAATTCCCAGCACTAGATTACCAGTGAAATCTACTAGATTACTAGTGAAAAGAAGAGAGAAGGGGCTGCAAACTGAGAAAACAAAGGAGAGCAGCTGGAGGGCAGACGAAGGCTGATGGGGGGGAACATTTATATGAAGGATGAAACACAATAATACACTGTATGCTAACCTAACATATTCCAAAGAAATAGTGTGTGTGTGTGTGTGTGTGTGTGTGTGTATAATAAAGACAGCTCTCATAAGAAATTTAAATTTCCAAAAGATCAGCGAATCAAAGCATAAGGTTAAATGGTAAACAATAAATAGCCAGGTTTGCACTGGTAGTCTTAGCTAAACACAGGGCTGAGGCAGGAGGATTGCTTGAGCCTGGGAGTTTGAGATGAGCGAACACAGCGAGGCCCTCTCAAAAAGAGCAACAACTAAATATAATAAATAAGAAACAAACAAACACAGAAGGTGACAGTGAACTAGAAAAGTGAGTGGAATGAAGATATCAAACAGCTCTCTGTGAATAAACGACAAATAAGAGAACAGTAAATAAGAAATTCAGTCGAAAGGGAGCATCAGTAACCAAAGAAATGCGAATATTGATGGTAAATCATTTCCCACTCCACTTATTAGGGAACCGTCATGAAGACCAAATTGTACATTTGTTACAAATGTGTAGGGGGTCTAGGTCCAGCTCCTGCGTGCTCCCTAGTTGCTGGCCCAGGCTTTGTGAGCCCCCACGGTCCCAGGTCAGTTGACTCTGTAGGTCTTCTTGTGGTACCCTTGACCCTCTGACTTGTTCACTTCCATCCCCTACTCTTCCACAAGACTCTACAGGCCCTAGCTTTTAATTTTTGAAATTCATGTATTTTTTAAAAGAATTACTTATTTATTTCATGAGTACACTGTAGCTGTCTTCAGACACACCAAAAGAGGATATTGGATCCCATTACAGATGGTTGTGAGCCATCATATGGTTGCTGGGAATTGAACTCAGGGCCTCTGGAAGAGCAGCCAAGGTGCTTAGATCCCAAGCCATTTCTCCAGTCCCCAAAATTCATGTGTTTTATTTATATGTGTTTGTTTGCATGAATACAGGCAGATAATGCACTTTTGGATTTTGTCTTATTGAGACAATATCTTGCTTTGTAGACCAGACTGGTCTTAAACTTACTATGTAGTCCAGCCTAGCTTCAAACTCACAGTCCTACTCATTCAGCTTCTGAGTGCAAGAGTTACAAATGTACAGTACCTATTCCTGACTGAAAAAGTCATCCAAAACAGTCAGGGAGTAGGCTGTCCATTAACTCATGAATAAATAAATAAAACCCAGCATATACGTACAACAGCACACTATCTGCCATGAAAGGGAATGAAGAGACACCAACACATGCTACAGGGTGATTTAAAAAATACTTCTTCTCTCTTTTTCCTATAGTAGATAGTAGAAGGTCGCTCAGGCATTAAATCTGCAGCAGCTTGTAGATCTCAGGCTACAGTAAGGACCTCCAACAAGCTTTGGGGCTTAATGCAAGGCCACAGAAGAACTGTTTGCTGGATTTCTAAAAGATCTGGACAGATGGCGTCACAGATATACATGCTACAGACACTCTTGACGACCACCAAATGTTTACCAACCAAAACTCCACACGTAGGCTACAAATGCCCTAAACAGATGCGTAGCTGAGTTCCCCACTGCCTGCTACAACAACCAAAAAGAAGACACCTCAACAAGCATCTTCAAACACAGAGACAAGGGCTGGAACAGCAGCTCAGTGATGAACACTTAACCTTTTTCGAATATCCAAGGCTCTGAGTTCAATCCCCAACACCACCACCAACATAAAACCTTCTTGTCTTACAAAAACAAATAAGCAAAAAGCAAAACTGTGGGCATTAGTGAGCAATGGGGGCTCGAAGGCTAAAGGAGGGTATACTTGCCTCTCTGTAGAACAAGTCTGAATTATTGTAGATGTCGTAAGCCAAAAGACTGGTCTGTGTCCCCACTAAAAGAGTATCATAGCCAAGCTCAGGGTTCAAGACTCCTGCACCCAGGCAGCTGACTGTCTGGTTAATGTTGAGGAGAGAGACATCAGAGTCCAGGGGGCTCTGGAACACTCTTGATGTACTGAACTGCTGGCTCCGCGTGTGAGGATTATGGATAAAAACCTGAAAAACAAAAGAGTTATATTCCCTAAAACATGCAAAAATGCCAAATTCACATCTTTTAAAAATTTTTTTAAAAATTAAAAAATGATTAGAAGATACTAACAATAACAAGAAACCACCTTAATCTATAAAGCTCAACATAGTCATGGAAGGCTAGACTTGGTGGCACACACCTTTGATCCCAGCACTCAAGAGGCAGAGGCAGTCAGATCTCTGTGAGTTCAAGGCCAGCCTGCTCCATCATATGAGTTCCAGGACAGCCAGGACTCGCAGAGAGACCCTGTCTCAAACAAACAAAAACAGAAACTAAGAAAAGATACACATACACAGTTCTATGTTAGTCAACTTTCAACCTTTGTGGATTATGGAAATCCAGTGGTACTTAGCCCTGCAGTGGAAGTGAAGAGCAAGCTCTAACTGTTGCTTATGAAGATGGCACATGTGCTCTCCACCAGGACCGTGCAAGCACATGGACCTGTTCCTAGTGTTACATACAGGAAGCTGATCTGAGCTTCAGTGCTGATGCTATACAGCACATGATCATGGGAACCAGAATAAGCACTTCCTCCAGTGTCTTCTACTCCAGCCCCAAATAAATGCCCTTCCTGGGCTGGGGAGATGGCTCAGCAGTTAAGAGCAACCTCTGCTCTTCCAGAGGTCCTGAGTTCAATTCCCAGCAACTACATGGTGGCTCACAACCATCTGATGCTCTCTTCTAGTGTGTCTGAAGGCAGTGACAGTGTACTCATATACATAAAATAAATAGATCTTTTAAAAAAAATTCCCTTCCCAACCCTTAAAATGGTCAATGAGTTTAATGTGTTTTACAAGCTTAAAATGTGTCATATAAATCAAATTCTTGAAGATTGTTTTAGTCTCCACTAGGAAGACCAAGAATTAAAATTAGTCCCAAAGTCAGAAACTCAACAGTTGTATCTGTGAGTATCATAAACGCAGTCATTGCCGGGCAGTGGTGGCGCACGCCTTTAATCCCAGCACTTGGGAGGCAGAGGCAGGCGGATTTCTGAGTTCGAGGCCAGCCTGGTCTACAGAGTGAGTTCCAGGACAGCCAGGGCTACACAGAGAAACCCTGTCTCAAAATAATAATAATAATAATAATAATTGTAGTCATCTGAGTGACTTCATGTAGCACTCAACTTCCCTGAGCTTCGCCTGGGAAAATGGAGTGAAATCAGAAAATGGCTTCCCAGGTGTCGTGACATTGCTCCCAAGATAGGGAGCTGGGGTAGGGTCAGTGTCTTAAATAACAGAATGGACTGCGGCTTCTAATGAGCTGCATTCAAAGAGGGATGCACAGCACTGGAGGAACTGCTTCTTAAGATTTTACTTTTGCTAATGTGTGAGCTTCTGTGCCTGTGTGTACACATGTGTGGACACCCACAGCAGCCAAAAGAAGGCGTGGGTCCCCTAGAGTTACAAGTGGTTATGAGGTAATGATGTGGTGCTGAAACCAAACTCCAGTTTTCTGTAAAAGCAGTGAAATTATTAACCCCGGAGGCACCTCTCCAGCTCCCTCACTGAGAGTTTTTGTTATCTTGAGATAGGGTTTCCCTGTATAGCCCTGGCTGTCCTAGGACTCATGTGAACCAGGCTGGCCTTGAACTCAGAAATCAGCCTCCCTCTGCCTCCCAAGTGCTAGGATTAAAGGTGTTCACAAGCATGCCCAGTGTTTTTATCATCTTAAAACAAACAAACAAACAAACAAACAAAAACTTTAAGGGATAACCACAACAGAAGAAGAAATGAGAAACACTAAATTGGAAATCTCTGGGTCCTCATTTTAAATATTTCATTCCCTTAGGATAAATACTGTATTTATTTTAAATTATTACCTATGAAAATTAGTTTAAGAAAAATAATATTATAGAAAAAAGTGGAGGCAGCAAGACAGCTGAACAGTCAGAGAGCTTGCCAGGAAACCTCCATTTGATCCCAAGGACCCACACACACACTATGGCACCATGCACACAGCCACATACACAAATTCATTAATTTATAATATATCCAAGGGTGCTGGAGAGGTGGCTCAGCAGTTAAGAGCATTGACTGCTCTTCCAGAGGTCCTGAGTTCAATTCGCAGCAACCACATGGTGGTTCACAACCATCTGTAATGAGATCTGGTGCCCTCTCCTGGTGTATAGGCATATATGCAGGCAGAACACTGTACACACACTAAATCAATCTTTAAAAATAAAACATATTCAAGAGAACCAGAAAACATGAAGAAAATGAACGTAGCAAGTGAATATGGTTTAACGTTCTCATCTGTGTGATGTGTTACAAGCTCTTATAAACACTAAACTTGATGGGACTTACTTATGCGCAGAAGGGGAAGGCCTGATGACAGTGACAGGGTGGAAACAAGTAGCCTGGTATGACCAGACCATGAAAGGCAGGGTCACCACATCACACTCATTTAGCTCTGAACAAAGGGATTCTTAACGTCTTCTAGAGATTGGACACTGAGAAGAACAGGAAGGGAAGTCTGGAATGGAAGAATCAAGTTTATGTCAAAAGCAACAAGAAGTGCCAGGGTCAAACTGGTCCTGGTCCCATGTCTCCATACGGAAAGAGTCCCTAGAGAAGCCTACGAACAGACTATTGCTTCCAAAGGAATGGCTGTGACGGGGCATTGTCCTAGCTAAGAAAGACAAGGATTCCCCAGATGTACAGTAGGCGAGAGAATGTCTCCAAGAGAAAAATCAGTGTTCACCTTTCAAGAAAGCACTCTCTATTCCTTCAAGACTAACATTAAGCAAGGTGATCCCAACTCAAAAACAGACTATATGTTCTCCCTCATATGTGGATCCTAGCTTATTATGTATATATGTAAACAGGTGTAAGTGGGTGTAGTCTAAAATATAGAAGACCAAGAGAGAATAATATTGGACTATAAGAACAGAACACAGGTAAAAAAGACACAGTTGTGAAAGAGAATATTTCTCCTAGTTTCAATTCTATTAAAGTGTGTTTGTGTGTGTGTATGTGTGTGAGAAAGAGAGAGAATATGTGAATTCACTTTCTACATACTGAATTAGCAAGAACCATTTTGTATATTACAAAAGAATCCACCGTGTCCATCCTTTGAGGCCATGATGGGACTTGCTCTGAGTCCACTGCCATCAGTGCAGCAGGAACTTGATGAGACAAGTCACTGAATCCATCTCTTACACAGCTAGAAAATGTCTTTTTTTTTTGGGGGGGGGGGGGGGGGGGTTTTGTCATTGTAGCCTGAAATTTCCCCTTTTTACTTCTATTTACAGCTATATCAGACCATTCTATTATAGTGTTATTTCATATGAAAACTATTGCTGCCAGGCAGTGGTGGCGCATGCCTTTAATCCCAGCACTTGGGAGGCAGAGGCAGGTGGATTTCTGAGTTCGAGAGTTCGAGGCTAGCCTGGTCTACAGAGTGAGTTCCAGGACAGCCCGGGCTACACAGAGAAACCCTGTCTCGAAAAACCAAATAAAAAAAAAGAAAGAAAAAAAGAAAACTATTGCTATGCATAAAGCATGTTTTAAAAACAAACAAAGCAACTTCCACTGCTGAAGACAATACTTACATGTCTTGAAGCTGAGCTGGTACCTAATGAGAAGCTTCCCCCTACTGACTAGCACTCACGATAATGGAAAGTCTTCTGCACAACACCAGAGAAGGTAGCCATCAACCCAGCCGCAAACCCCAAGATCTACAAAGATGACCTGCCTGCAACATACGCCAATACAACAGCGAGGCAAATGCTGAGGGAATAATCCTCCTCTGGCTGAACTTAAGATCCATTCCACGGAATGGAACCCAAGCCTGACACTGCTCGAGTGGCCAAAGCCCGAGACTCAAGAGGTCACAGGTCTAAGGGAAAATCAGGTACTCTTGTGACTTCTTCAGACACAAGAGGGCTGTTGCAGATATGAATTCACAGACTGTGGCAGCATGCAGAAAGCCTGCGCAAGTTCAAGCCAGATGGGGTCTCAATGCTGAGAGTGCTATGTGGTCACCGGCTTCCACCCCATCCAAGAAGCTATCTGCAACTGATGCTCACTTGCAAAAAAAAAAAAAAAAAAAAAAAATAGTTTTTTCCAATGGAGTCTCACTGGGTATACTTACCACACTTCCGGGTAGAACCCATGTCCAGAAGTAGACACCAACACACAATAATTTTTTTTTTGATCAATGATATTTTTGTTGATTTTTTTCCTGTCGTACTGCTTTCTTTAGGCATTTTTTCTTGTATATTTGGGGGACATGTTTGGGCTTTTTGTTTGTTTTTTTAAGGAGAGAGGAAGAATTGTGGAATAGGTTGGGTGGGGAGGTAAAGAGAGTCTGTGAGGAGTTGGGGGAGAGGAAAAGCATGATCAGAATATATAGTTGGAAACTTTTTTTTAATAAATAAAATATCCTTGTCAGGGTGAGACCCAGTCTGGATGTAATGATGAAAGTCTGCTTCTAGACATGCAGCACCAGTGAGCAGAGCAGGCCTTAGCTTCACTCGGGAATCCTGTTCTGCTTCTATCCTATTTGCAGTGCTGAGGATTGAACCTAGGGCCTTGACCATGTGAGGCAAGCACCCTACCAATGAGCTACATCCGTAGACCATTTTCATTTTTGAGACAGAGTCTTGCTCTATAGCCCAAGTCAATCTTCAACTTGCAGCCCCGCCTCTGCTTACTGGGTAGCTAAGAACACAGGCCTGGGTTGTCAGACCTGGCCGCAATGTGTTTTGGGGGGTTTTGTTTGTGTGTCTGGTTGCTCTGTGTTTTTTGTTTGGTTCATTAGTTTTGGTTTTGGCCTCCACCTTTTAATAATCCTCCTATCTCTGCCTCCAAGTATACTGGCTAATGCCACCATACCCAGCTGGAATGTGTGTTTTTACATGTGCTGTTTACATTTTACATGGATGATAAAATGTTACCAATTTGTAAAACTTTATGTGTGCACGTGCCATGGCGTGTGCATGGAGATCAAAGGACAATCTGTGGATTTCATTCTCTCATTCTATGATGTGAGCCTCAGGGATCAAACCCGCTGAGCCACTTCACCAGTGAACCAGGTTTTTTTCTTTTTTTTTTCTTTCTTTTTTTTTTTGTTTTTTGTTTTTGGTTCTTGTCCACCCAGATGAGAAGCCCCTGGTCCAGTACTGTTTCCCCAGTCTGCTGCAGGTTATCTGATTACACTGTGAACCCTGGGATTGTGTTATTTACTGGAAAAACAAAAAAACAAAAAAAAACCCAAAAACCTGTTTCTCGTTGTGGTGCGGCTCGACCCTTAGCATGTACCTTTAATCCCAAACAGTGAAGGTAAAAGTAGTTTATAGATGGAAGCACCCATGTTTGAAAGTGATTGAGACGTAGACAAAATGACAAACCGGAGAAAGCTACTGACAGAATAGGACATGCCCAACTCTTGTGAGAACAGAGAGGGAGGGAGGCTACTTAGGAGAACAGTGCAGAGAAAGAGGAGGCAGTTTTACCAGGACAGTTTTACAAAGACAGGTTGCAGAGAGAACAAGTTAGACAGGTGAAGACAGAACAAAGCAGAAAATGAGAAGGAGCCAGAAAAGTAGAACAGAATGCCAAAGTTCACCTAAGGCAAAGCAAATTTAATTCAAGTGAGGCTGGCAGAGAGAGAAGCCAGATTGAATCAGTCAGCAAGATTGAATCAGTCAGCTGAGAGAAAAGTTTGAGCAAGAACAGTTAAGTTGGACCAGCCAACAGGAACTCAGAAAGAGCCTGATAGGATGCGCTTACTCAGCAGTATGTCTGAGAGGCTGAGAACAGTCTAGGCATAGATAAGATTGTACAGAAGCTAGAAGCTTCCAGGATTAGACCTCGGTTAGCAAATCGAGGCAGTAACCCTTGGAGAAGACAAGGACATCAAGCAAATACAGTCACTTTGACACCAGTCACTCTGCTCGATGATGTAACTTGATAGTGGTACCCCGTCTGCTCTCTCACTCAGGCTACTCCAGTCATAGCGGCTGGATGCTGTGGCTTCCTGGTTTGATGATGCTTTGCTACCTATCTGCTACTTCTACCTTATCTGTTATCCACTAATTTTTCCTTTACTTTCTCTTGCTACATGTTTCAATTCACTTCTTCCCATCTGAATATACACTATCACAGATCATTCTCTCTACCTAGTTATGGGCTCTAGCTGGCCCACATATTTACAAGCTTGGCTTTCGTTCCCTTCAAACCTCTGAACAAATGCTACCAGAGGCCTTTCTGACCACCCTTTCAATCAGCAAGTCCTGTCAATCCAAATACTAGTCTTTTCTCTCAAGAACATATATAGTATGTATATAATTTAAATGCATGTATCAATGTATCTATAGCATATACAGTTCTTTTATTTATTTATTTATTTATTTATTTATTTATTTATTCGAGACAGGGTTTCTCTGTATAGCCCTGGCTGTCCTGGAATTCACTCTGTAGACCAGGCTAGCCTCGAACTCAGAAATCCGCCTGCCTCTGCCTCCCAAGTGCTGAAATTAAAGGCGTGCGCCACCACCGCCCGGCCGCATATACAGTTCATATCATATATTCTAACATTATATATCATGTACACATCATATGCACAACTCTGCTTACTATCTGGTACTCTCTCAAATGTAAGCTCCAGAGGTGAAACTTCACTTAACACAGCATCTGCAGAGTTAAGAAAAGTGTCCGACACAGGATTAGGCCTCAAATTAAGGGTTAAGGTAACACCACTGGGGTATCTTTAGCCTGTTATATTGCTGTGTGCTCCTGTCTATGAACATGAACTTGTATATGCACATATGCATATGTGGAAGTGAATTTCTTTTGGATGTCTCTCAGTGCCCTGGGTGGAGGCAGCTCAGGAGGCTGAACTTAGGGTGTTGAGTATGTTAGGCAAACATTCTACCACTGAGTGACATCAGCCTTATTAATATTATTATTTGTGTGTGCCTGTGCATATGTGTATGTTCAGGCTTTATGGCACACAAGTGAAGGTCACATAACAACAACTTACAAGAGTCAGATCTCTCTCCATGATGTGTGTCCCTAGGACAGAACTCAGGTCATCAGGCTTGGCAGTAGGTGCCTTTATCCAATAAGGAATCATTGGGTAAAGAACTCCCTTCTTCTAAAATTTTAATTTTGAGATAGGGTCTTCCTATGTCACCCAGGCTAGCTTTGAACTTATGATCCCAATCTCTTGAACAGATGAAATAACAGGTGTGTAGCTACATCAGGCTTGTTACTGCCTGCCTAACAATCAATTCATTAATCCTAATTAATAGCATCACATACCAGGCCCAAAGTTCAGCACTTTACCTCATTATACCAGTTTATGAAATCATAACCCACTTAAATGAATCACTATGTTCCTGCTATGTAACCCTAGACATAGCATGTAAGGTAACATACAGCACACATGGAAGTGTCTTGAAACTCCTTACACAAATTTAATTGTGTAATTGACACTCCTGCTGGGTCTAACAACGTGCATTCAATTTCACAACTTTTTTTTTTTTAAACTGGGTCTCGATCTGTAGCCCAACTTGACCTCAAACTGATGGCAACCCTCCTGCCTCAGTCTCTTGCACTGGGATTACAGGTGTGAGCTACCACATACAGCTAGCTTCCTTTCCAGAACTTTCTAGTTGAGCAATCTCAGACACTAAAATTGAACCTCTCTGAACTGTTTCTAATCAGTAAAGTGGGAATAGCAAAAAGAAATTAACAGCCACTAACAATTAGTGAATACTTCCCATAATCCTCGTTGCTGTTATTTGTTAATTGAGAGAATTAACACATAAGGCTTTGTACCTGTTAGAAGTTGTATTTTTGAAGTCACTATAGTCCTTGTATTTTGAGCATGCATCCATCAATACACAGGGCCTTGATGTGCCTTGTCTGCGGCCTTTCTACAAGCTTCCTAAAAAGTATCAACCTCATTTTATCTCTGAATCCACAACAATCTAGCATGAAAAAAAAAGTGTTAAACATAAAGGTGAATGTTGAATGATCTTGTATCTGTGACCCTGACACCTTTCCTAGTATGTGGCTCATAGTATCCATTTAAGTATTAATGAATACTTAACTTATAAGGCAAAGATCTGAATGTACGTGATCAAGAACCAAAGCTACAATCTGAATTTAACATTGGGGTTGTTGTCCTCCTGAATCCCCCTCCCTCCACTGTAAAGAGGCAAATGTGGAAGACACTCCAGGAGGCAAGCAGAGGCCCTGGGCGTGAATCTGGAGTCAGCAATCGCTACTAATCCTGGACAAGCTTTCCTTCTTCTTGAGACGTCTTTTCCCTAAGCTCCTGATCTGTCCTCAATTCTATCCAACACTGAGAACCTGGCGATAAAAAGAAAAGTCACTGTTCCTCCTACGAAGCTGTTCCTCTGAAACCCTATATTGATAAGACTGAGGCCAAGGACAGTAGCGACCGGTTGCCAAGCAATGCGGGCTGGAGGCGGGGCAGCGTAAGGGGCGGGATTTGGGGGCAGGAGGAGTTCGGGTGGGAGCGGTTACCTTGCCCGCTTGGGTGGCGGCCGCCAAGCACGGGTGAGTCCCGTCGTAGCGCCCTATGGCCACCATGCGGGGGCTGATTTTGTGGCGCAGTTTCAGGGTGAACACGGGCAGCAGCATGATGGCGCCAGCTAGGGGCGGAAGACAGACGCCCGACGCAGGCGAAAGGCGGGCAGCTTGGCCCGCCGGTTGCCTAGCAGCGGATGAGGCGTGCGAGGTAAAGACACGCAGGAATCAGGAACGCCTCGGACCCGGTGCCGGAAGCGCAGGCTGGAGCGCGACCAATGTCGTCAGCTCTCTCTACGCCTGCGCGAACCCTCCCAGCGGCATAGCTACGCAAGTCCCAACTAGCTCCTGCGACTGCGCAGTGGCGTCGTGCTTGGTCGGAATGCGTTCTTTGTCCGTTCTCGGGCTGTTGCTGTAAATTAGTGTTAGATGCATCCCTGTCTTGGTGTCTGAGGTGGCGGCGTCTGAACCAGTACCTCCCCAGGATTCTCTGTAGCACATCAGCCAAACTGTACCCCGTACACCGCACACTCTGTCACCCACCCATTCATTCAAGAACTAAGGCTTTAGCCGGCGGATAGTTGAGTGGGTGAAGACGCTTGATGTCAAGCCTGATGACCTGAGTTTGAAGCAGAAAACCAGCTCCAAGGGCATGCACAAGCACGATTAAAAAAATAATAATACTAAAAAATAAATAAACCCAAAAACTTTACGTTAAAGTGCCTACTATAACCCTTGCTTTAGCTGTTATGGCAAGGCAAACAACAATAGTAACCTGAAAATAACAATTCCTTCAAAGTAACAATAAAGAGTTTTCAGTTTATATGTAAATAGTTTAGGCGGTAAATGTAGAGCAGGAGAGAAAGATGCAAAGTTGAGGGACGTGGGAAGGGAAAGAGTACATCTCTCTCAAGTCCAGTTAAGGTACTGCATTAACTGAGTCAAGAATTCCAGCCCAATTAGCATTTTCTATGAAAGTTGCCTAGATAGAGCGAACACACCCTTTATACAACGAGACCTCAACTAAGAATGCTGAAAAAGCAATGAATCCTGCTTAAGTACTAAACGTATATGACTTTTCTCCTTTCCCAGCTGTAAACCTGTAATTTGCTAGGGACCTCACAAGAAACTCTACTTAAATAAATGATGTGACTTAACCCCTTACATCCTTGTGACACGTGGAATTTCTAACAGCTCATTGAGATGCAAGGAGAGCTACTAAGCCGTCTATATAGCTGATAAGACACTTAAGTGGGTCGCTCCCTTTTGAACCCCGCATCCAAGCTCTTGGCTATGTATTATTCTTTCCCTGAGCACCTACCCTCTCTATCAAACTCCTCCCCACCCCATCCCCGGCTATCCTTAAATCTATGCTAATATTATACTATATTGTGTATGGTATATGGTGTGTGTGTGTGTGTGTGTGTAAAACAACACCATGTGTTCTAGGGACCAAACTCATGTCATCAAGCCATGTGTTTTTAACCTGCTGAGCCATGCTGATGACCAAAATCTCAGTAAACTTCAACTCTGCTTCAGACAGTCTGGCCTTTGGAATTCTTTGCTGCAATGAAATCAAGAATCCTGTTGTCATTTGAATGGAGGTCCCTGGAAAGAAGTGTCCAGTGCTTGGGGGGCCTGCTGGGGGCAGAGTGGAACTGTATCTCTGGCCCACACGTCACTGCTGGTGGCAAAAGGTAACCTTAGTTGGAGAACAGTCTTTACAGATGTAAGTTAAAGAGCTTGAAATGAGGTCATCCTGGATTAGAGTGGCCCCTAATTCTAATGATATGTATCCTTTTAAGAGGGAGAGAAGACAGAAAAAGCCATAGGTACCAATTGACGATGCTGCTCGAAACTGAAGTGTGCCCGAGGCTCCCGAAGCTTGGAATTCTTCCCTAGAATGTTCAGAGGAAACAGTCTCCCTATTAACGTTGTCATTTCAGACTTCTGGCTACAGATAGGTGTGGGAATAATCTTGGTTTAAGCCATAAATGTTTGAGAATGGGGGACTGCTTGGGAAATACAGGTATGCATTTTTTAAAATACAAACATGCAAAATTAAAACATCGCAACCAACCATTCATTCTGCACATATTTTAAAGAGCCTACTGTGTGCCTGACAGTCTTCCAGAGAATGGATAGCAAAAAACAGACAAGTCTCTTCTCACCTAGAACTGGCAAACAGTAGTCAGAGAGAACAAGAAACGCACAGTTGTTAGAGTAGGCACCTTAAGGAAGGTAAGAAGAAGAGTTGACAGAAGGCGAGGGGAAACTATGTTTACTACAGTGGTAGGGAAAACAAATTCCTGAAAAAATTACATTCAAGCAAAGACTTAAAATAAGTAAAGAAGCCAGCTACCAGGAGAAGGTTCCAGAATGTGGAAGTGTGAAAGCCAGGAGGGCTTATTCTAGCTGCCTTCTGGAATTGCCATTCACTAATTACAAGTGAGATGAGCAGCCATCACCACAGGAGACCAGGGAGCAGGCACAGGGGAGGGGGAATTAGGAGGATGTCAGCCCAGATGACGGGTTGTCAGCTGCTAGGAGCAAAAAAACAGCTGGGAGGCACTGCAGTGAGTGTTGGGAGAGGAGCCCACACTCCTCTCGATGTTTGCATTTTCTAGCGTTGTACAAACGGGCATCATTTTTTCCAAGTCTGTTGGTATGACTGTGGCTAATTTTAATGTCCTTTAGGGATAATGTTAAAAGATTCATTCTTAGTGACTTGATGGGACTCAAAACCCAAGCCATGCCCCTCCCCAGGCTGATAGCCCATGCTTCCGAGTTCCACCAGCACTTTCCCATACCATCCCTACTCCCTACAGATCACCAGAGGGCTCCCAACAACCAGGAGCATCTTCCTTACTAGTCAGCTAGTGGAAAGCGGCCTGAATCTGTTCTTCTGAATCAGAACTTACTTTGTTTTATGTAATCCTTTCTCTTTAGCTCAAGGGCTGTACTTCCACAAAGCCCCCGGGTCACTGAAGTCACTGATCCATGTTAATTTCTGACTTGAGTTTGATAGGTCAGCTCTGCCGGGAACAACTTAAAAAGAACAGATCTCTAGCAAACATTTATTAAAGGTATGCTTGTTCCAGACAGGGATATAGTGGCAAGCAAGGAAGGCATAACCTGTCCCCTATGGATAAATCCTATGGAATTTGAGGAATAGCAGACATTAAACATGAAGACAAATAAGGTCATTTTATCTGACCATAAGGTTGATTGATGTGCTGGGACTTGGGAAAAAGTCCCTCAGAACAAGTGGCATTAGGATTGAAAGCTTATAATGAAAAAGTGGCAACTCTGAGAAGGTGTCACAGAAGGCAATTCCAGATAGAGGGGATGGCACAAACAAAAGGCCAGGGTGGGCAAGGTTAAAGATAAGACTGGAGCCCACTGTGTGAGACAGGGAGATGTCAGCCAGGCCACAGTGCACTTGTGGGCTACACCAAGCTTGAGACTTCCTCCTTATTGTTCAGACAAGCCCATGCCTACTAAATTTCAATGCAAGACTGGGCTTGGACACCATCCATTTGGCCAAGCCAAACTTCATCTGTGCACTGCTCTGGTGGTCTGTGACTTTGCAATTGCTCTTCCTAACAGGACATCAAAGTCCTCAGCAAATGCTCTACTAACAATTTACTGAACATTATCTGAGAGCCATCCTAACTACTTTGTATGGAGCACTTGGCTTAATCCCATCATAACTCAGTGATATGGGTACTGTTATCATGTTTCACAGATGACAAAAATCTTTCCATTGTCACCATGTCTCTTTATACATCTTCAATTGGTTCCCAATTTCCAGCCAGAGTCTGAGCTCTCTGACTGATTACAGGACATCATTAAAGTTGGACAAAGCTGGACCACTAATCTCTGTAGCCTCAATTTTTGTCTCTTGCTTCAAAGCACATCCCTTCTCTTGCTGTTTCAAGTATCTCTGCTCATAGCTCACCTCTGCTTGGAATGTCTTTCCTCTCATCCATAACCCATCTCTCAGACTCAAGTTGAATATCACCAGAGAGTTCTGATCACCTTGGTCATTGCCATTCACACACTTTGTGGCTGCATCGAATCTCCAGTGGTCATGCCCTTTGCCATGTTGAAGGTAGTCTGAGTTTCTGGAACATTCTTCATCGGGATCAGTAATGATCATCCAGGATGATAGGTAGGATACCACTTTCCCTGCCAAGCGCTGAGCAAGGTAGAAAACTTAGAGGCTTTCCTTCAAAGAGAAAGTGGGCTCTCCTGCTAGCCATCCTCAAGTTTTCTTGGCCTGTTGTAACTCCTTCAAGAGTCAGTGGCTCGCCGGGCGGTGGTGGCGCACGCCTGTAATCCCAGCATTTGGGAGGCAGAGGCAGGCGAATTTCTGAGTTTGAGGCCAGCCTGGTCTACAGAGTGAATTCCAGGACAGCCAGGGCTACACAGAGAAACCCTGTCTCGAAGAAAAAAAAAAAAAGATAGTGAGATCAGCCTGTGAACTTCGACATCGGCAGAACTTTTATATTCTCCCATCAGCTACTAGCTGGGACTTGAACCTGTTATTTTGTCCTAATTTCCCCCCCCCCTCTTGAGACAAGTTCTCACTATGTAGGTCTAGCTGTCCTGAAACTCATTACGTAGACCATGCTGGCCTCAAACTCATAGATACCTGCCTGCCTCTGCCTCCCAAGCACTCAGATTAAAGGTCTGTGCCACTAAGGCTGGCTCTAGTCCTCAGCCTTATTGACCTTTCTCTGTTTTGCCAAATGCTGGCACACACTATTAAGTCACTGACTCTCACAGCCTCTATTGAAGGGAGGCATTAGCATCATCCTGGACCCACAGAAAGAAGTTGAGTCTTGGAGGTTTTATGATATAAGCCCAAAGCCACACAGCGGTAAAACCATTACAGCAAACCCAAGCAGACAGACCCCAGAGCCTGTGAATGCCTAAGGGCCACACATGCAGACTCCAGCTATGAACTTTACCAAGTATCAGTGTTGTCATCTAAAAGAGAGTATGGGTAACAGTGCCGTGTGTACGGAGTATCATGAGTCTCAGATGAACTAATAGAGCTTGTCCTGATTAGGTTTGTCTGTTTGTTTTTTCAATTTGATGAAAGCTAGAATCATCTGAGAAGACAGAACCTCAGTTGAGAAATCATCTCCATCAAATTGGCCAGTAGGCAAGCCTATGGGGGCATTTTCTTGATAAATGACTGGTGTGTGAAGGCTCAGCCTGCTGTAGGTTATGCCACCCCTGGGCAGGTGGTCCAGGGTTGTGTAAAAAAAAGCCGTAGAGACTGAGCCAGTAAGCACCACTCCCCTGTGGTTCCTGTCTCTGCTGCTGTGTGAGCGTCTGCCCCTGACTTTCCTCAATGATGCATTATAATCAGGAGATCCTGAACAGCATATGAAAGCAGGCTGAGTAAGCCATGAGAGCCAGCCAGTAAGCAGCACTCTTCCATGGCCTCTGCCTCACTGCCTGCCTCCAGGTTCCTTCCTTGAGTTCCTCCTCAATGGACTATCATCCAGGAATCCATATAAATCAAATAGACCCTTTCCTCCCCAAGATGTTTTTGGTCATGGTCTTTATTACAGCAAAGAAAGCAAACTAGAATAGAATAGTGCTTAAGCAGATGTCTGGTGTTTAATAGGAGCTCCCGAGTTACTAATATTATCTAAGAGCCTGAGCTATCTGGGACTGGTTAGGGTATCTATGGTGATTAGTGTAGCATCTTTTTTCTTTTCTCTTTTTAGTAGATGGTGTTGTATCTCTCTTCAGCCCTGGGTTAGGAAAGCCAGCCTAGATAGTGAAGCTCTACCTGGCTAGACCAGGACCACAATGTTAGCTCTTGACTGATGAGAAAGAGTAGAGGGCCTTAGGCAGCTCCTGGTCCTGGTCCTCACCTTGAGTTTTCAAAGCATCTCCACCAGAGGGTGTACGTGTGTAAAAAACAGACTTGGGATTCAGGCCAAGAGGAGGCAGGGTAAGAGCTCCAGCAAGACAGGATGCTTCTAACAGTAGCAAAGCTTACTTCTTTAGGGCTGATTTGGGGGTGGGGAGGGGCAGAGAAGGATGCTGAAACTTATGGAGTGAATTCCAAAGAATGCCGACTAGAGAAAGACTGTTATTTTGCTTTGGTCTTTGAGATAGGATCTTACTATATAGTCCAGCTGGTTTTGAACTCATGGCAATTTTCTTGCCTTTATCTCCCCTTAACATAATATAAAGATGGAAGCTATCTGGGAATCGTCCATGCCTCTTCCCAGTCCTGTCTCCACACAGCCTGTGTGTAAAGAAGCAGAGCTTTGGGTGTCCCCAAACTCTTCAAGATGAGTGGCCATGGGGATCTCTCTACAGTTTATGGATGGAAAGAGCCCAGGAGGCCACTGAAGTACAGCAGGTTGGCCCAGACCAATTGCTGAGGGCTGTCCTATCTTTTCTTCAGGAGTAGCCCTCACTGGTGTTCTAGCACCCAGTCTCCTCTTAGAGAAGTCTCAGTGGCTCTGTGCTATGTCTGCTATGAGCCACAAGGTGAGGCTGACGTTGTTGGTTTCCTCTCAGGTCATTTCACACACACACACACACACACACACACACACACACACACACACACACACATCAGAGAAGACATGAAACATGTGTGTTTAGTATCACTAGCTTGTCACAGAAAAAAATAAAAAGGTTACCTTCTGGCCAGTGGACAGGGAGGAGCCACCATAAGAATAACAGCTAGAATTTTTACTCTTCAGTCACCGTGTGCCAGACTACTGACATTCGCGCTTGTATTATCTCACTTAACCTTCAGTCCTGTGAGGTAAGTAACATTATTACCTTTAGTTTTCCAGATGGAGAAAATAATGTCAGTCCCAGATCCTTCCTAGTTCATTGGTTCCACACACTACAGACCTGGTAAGGATCACCACTCACATTGGTATTAGACATGCCCATCCTCCACCTCAGAAACCCATCAGAACCAGGAAGATCTAGTAGTCCCAGACAATGAGGGACCTTGTGGCAAATGTCAATGCCTTTGTCCACACTTCTGGTGGCCTCTTCTTATAGGAGAGTCTCTGACACTTCCTAAAAAGCTACACATCCCAACGGTAAAAAGAAACAAGGAGCCCAAGCATGATGGCACTCGCCTCTGATCCAGTACTCCAGGCAGAGGCAGGTAGATCTCAGAATGTTCTAGGTCAGCCTGGTCTATATAGTGGAATTCCAGGACAACCAGGCCACTAGGCCTATGTAGAGAGACTGTGCCTTGTTTGTTTATTTGTTTGTTTGTTTGCTTGTTTTAAAAAGAGGAAAAGCATGAAGAGCACCAAGAAGAAAACACAGAAGGCCAGATATGAATGGTGCACACGTACAATGCTAGCACTTGGGAGGTAGAGGCAGGAAGATCAGGAGTTCAGATAATATTTACCTATACAGTGAGTTCAAGGCCAGCCTGGGTTACTTAGGCCCTGTCTAGATAGATAGATAGATAGATAGATAGATAGATAGATAGATAGATAGATAGATAGATGTCTGGAGATGCTTAAGAAGGGAACATGACTTTAAAATCAGTATGCAGAGGAGGAAGAAAAGAATTCAGGTGCTTGTGTGGCTGTCACTAAGCTGCTATGTATTCAGAATAACTGCACTTCGGAAAGTAGATATGAAGCTGCCTTCTTTTTCCACATGAGCATTTAGAACTCACAGCCATAGAACTGTGACAGAGTTGCTTGAGGTTAGAGGGTAAAAGCGAGCATACTTGTAGGACAGCATCCTGTCTGCACTAGCTTTAGGAGGCTTAAAGATGTACTTTGGGGACTAGAAAGACATAGCTCATTGGTTAAAAAGTACTAGCTGCTCTTCCAAAGTACCAGGGCTCAATTCCCAACACCCACATGGTAGCTCACAACTATCTGTAACTCCAGGTACAGATGATCCAATGCTCTCTTCTGACCTCTGTGGGCACTGCATGCATGTGGTGCACAGACTCACATGCAAGCAACACACACGCACGCACACACACACACACATTTCTAAAAAATAATGGCTGAAGAGATGACTCAGCAGTTGAGAGCACATTTTGCTCTCCCAGAGGACCTGGTTTTGATTCCCAGAACTTACATGGTTGCTTACAACAGTATGTAACTCTAGTAACAGGAAATACACTGGTGTTTCCTGCAGCACCTGTCACACACAGTAGAGTACACACACATATATATGCAAGCAACACACCCATGCACATAAAATGAAATCAATAACAAATCTTTAAAAATAAGTAAATATTGAAGATGTACAACATGCCAGCAATGGGTCTTGTAACTGTTGAAAGATTGGAATGTGAGTGATTCGTGTTTATACCAGCTGTAAGTATAAAATAAACCCTCCATTTTTCTTCTTGTTGTTTGTTTTTGAGACAGGTCCCTGGCTGTCCTGGAACTCATTATATAGACCTGGCTGACCTCGAACTCATAGAGATCTGCCTGCCTCTGCAGATCTCCCAGGTGCTGAGATCAAAGGCTTGTGCCACCACCATGTCTAGAACACTCTGCTTTCAAACAGATAATATGAAAAAGAATTTAAACCAGGTGTGGTGGCCCATGTTCATAATCCCAGCATTTGGAAAGTTAAAGCAGCAAAAGGATCCCAAGTTTAGGAGAGGTAGAAGGGAGAGAAGGAGAAAAGGAGAAGGAGAAAAGAGAGACAGAGACAGAGAGAGAGGGAGGGAGGGAGGGAAGGAGGGAGGGAGGGAGGGAGG
>NW_021604646.1:8940228-8953611 GCF_004785775.1 Grammomys surdaster | reverse complement strand
TTCATTTTTTTTTATTTGGTTTTGTTGGCGGCCGCTTGTCGTGGTTCGGGGGGGTGGGGGGGGGGGTGGGAGGGGGGGAGGGAGGGGGGGAGGGAGGGAGGGAGAGATCCTAACTTAAAAACCAAAAGAAACAATGAGAAAAGATAAGATAAAAATTCTAACAGTGCAAATAAATAAATGTTTATAATTACTAAAGGGATCAGAGTATTCTCAGGATATTTTTGCTTCAAGCATTTATATTAACACACAAATACACTGTTATTTGACTCATCTTAAAATTACCTTTAACCCCAGAACCCAGGAGGCAGACGCAAATGATCTCTGAGAGATGAGGGCCAACCTGATCTACACAGCGAGTTCCAAGACAGCACAGGCTACATAGTAAGATCCTGTCTCAAAAAAATGTATTAAATAAATAAGTACATAGTGTAAATGATGCTAATGTAGTCCCTCTGTGCCCTACAAGATCGCACTTAACTTTTCTGCTTTGTATTATGTAGCTGCATATCGAGGCTTGATTCCAATCGGTGTCACAATAGAAAATATAAGCTTTCCAAGGGGGAAAATTGACAGACACCATTTCATACAAGTGATCAAGGTTAACGTCCCCAGGGGTAAGTCATTCAAACTTCATGATCAACATGGTGATTGCTACCATAGAACCTTCCTGGACAGACAGGATGAGTCAAGAGACTTATTCGGGAAAGAAGAGAGACCATGGGAGACCTGATGCCACAGGATAGGAAATGCACTTCGTTTCTCTGATATTTTTCTCACCAGACCCAGAACATGTCATATCACATAAACCCAAACAGATGGACTCACGTCTAAATGCCTGACCAGTTCTCATCAAAGACTCCAAGGTCATAAAAACAAAAGAAAAAGACTGAGAGGCTGTTCCAGATGGAAGGAGGCCAGGAGGCTTGGCTACTCAGCGTGATTCTAGGCACAAGACTGCCTTCGGGTCAGTGAGAAAGCTGGGAACTCTGGAAGAGCTTAGCATGTGGTCAATCTCACTGTATCAGTGTCACATTCTGAGTGACAACAAATAGATGGTATGGAAGATGGTGGGTGAGCTTTCTGCAGGAAGCTCCAGCTAGGAAACAGGTGTGGTAAATGGGAAAGCTGAGGGAAAGGGTGTGAAGGCATCTGAGCTCCTCTCCTCTGTTCTCGTTATGCTGGAGATCAAACTCGAGGCTGTAAACATTCTAGGCAAGCATCTACCGTTGAGCTACACCCTGTAGCTATCTCTTGCTACTTCATGAGTTCTTCTTTCTTCCACCCTTCTCTACCCTTTTTCTTCCATCCTTCCAACTCCCTAACAATAGATATGAGTGGGAGGAAAAAGGATACAGGGGAAAGGAAGGAACTCCCTGAATAAAGTCAGAGGCCGGAAAGGGGTCCATGTTATCATTTGACTACTTCCTGCTGATTAGGAGCCGAAGAGTTCCTTGGGACAAGTTTGATCTTCACCATGTGGATATCTAATTTCTTCTTATTGTTTCTTCTTTTCCCCACAACTACTTAACAAACCGCAACCAACAGCCCACCTCTGTGGCTATAGCATTTATATAGCCTCTGAAAACTCCCCAGAATTCCAAATATCACAGAATTGCAGAAACTGCAGCTGGCAAAACCACACCCCTGTTAGAGCACGAGGTAAGTCATAGTCTGCTGTTGTGTGTAGGTCCCCGAAGGACTGCTATGCCCTGGCTGAGACTTTCCATGTGCTGCTGTCTGCAAAGTAACATTCTGCAGTTTTTCTAAGAACAAAACATCCTGTTGAAGGATGATGCCCCAGGAAGGAAATTTACACTTGACATCCCATTGCTCCCAAGTTGAGTTCCTGTTTTTCCTTGAGTTTGTGTTTTTCCTTCCCTGACTTGGCGTACATATTGAACCTGCTCGGTAAAAGCTTTGGCATTCTCTCACAACGGATGACCCGAGTCTGATTCTTTCTTTAATCTCCCAGGCCTATGCCTGAGCTCAGTACCACAGGCAGCGTCGGAGATGTCAGTTGTAGACAATCTGAAGCAGCCCCATATCCCACACCTGAGATTAAAACAAAAACATATTTCTGTGTTTTTTTTTTTTTAAGAAACCAAAATTCCAAAATTGTCACTATACCTGCCAGAAGGAAGTTTTAGGAGATGATAACGTTACAGCTGGGCATGGCAGCACACAGCTGCAACAGCAGGACTTGAGGGGCTGAGACAGGAATAGGGGAGTAGTGTGTGTTCAAGGCCAGCCTCTGCTGTGTTTTGATACCATATCTCACAATAAAAAAGAGTATTAGCCAGATATGGGGGCTCACACCTAGAAGAACCCCAGTACTTGGAAGGCAGAAGGAAGATGAAGAGCTCATGGCTCACAGCTATATAGTAGGTTAGAAGTCAGATTGGGCTACATAAGCTCATGTCCAAAAAGAAGAAAGAGTATATATTTTAAATGTGGTGTATTTGTCAATATTCATTAAGCTGATCATGGTGTGGTGGCAAATGTCCCCAAGCAGGGCTTTCTATGCCACCATGTAGTTCTCTTGTATCTACAATCCTCTACTGACCTCTATCTGCAAGCCAGGCCCTTACGGAGCAGTCAGAGCACATGCAGGCATCTTCATCAGAGAGGCCTGTATGCCCAGGTTCTTTCTCTCACATCTCCTGCTTCGTCACGCTCAGCCTGAGGCATGGCCTACTGAACCCTTCATTGAAGCTTACATACCAGATGGTATGGGTTGCCCACTGAGCAGCAGGAGTGGTGCTTCCTGTTTATGTGTTTTGTTTTCCCTGTTGATGTCAAGAGATAAGAGCAAGCTCAGAACTCCAGACAAAGAATAAGTCAGAGCCTGGTGCATTATTGGGCATGTGTGAGGACCAGCAGGTTTTGTTTGGCTGGTTTTGGCATTTGAGTCAAGGTCTCTCTCTCTGTAGCTCAGACTATCCTCAAACTCCCAGCAATTCTCCTGTCTCTGCTGTTTTTTTTTTTAAGGTTTATTTTATTTTATGTATGATTGCTCTGTCTATTGTACACCTGTAGGCCAGAAGAGGACATCACTTATTAGATGGTTGTGAGTCACGATGTGGTTGCTGGGATCTGAACTCAGAACTGGCTATCCAGCCCCTGCCTCTGCTTCTGGATTGCTGGGATTATAGATACTCACCACCACATCTGGATGTAAGTCAGGTGCTGCTATTCAACACATTAGTCAGTGACTATGAGTTACAGCTTAGAAAACGCCTTAGAAACTCAAAGAAAATTATTGACCTGCCAGGACCTGCCAGGATGCAATATCTTAATCTTTGTCAAACAGTTCACTCAAAGAAAACACTTTTGTAAGGCATACTTAAACTGTTTTACTCTACTATTCATGTGTTTGTGTATAATGTATGCGGTATATATGTACAGAGGTCAGAGTACAGCTTTTGGGAGTTGGTTCTCTCTTTTCACGGTATGTCTTAGGACTGAACTCAGGTTTTCAGGCTTGTAAAGGAGGTGTTCTACTCACTGAACCATCTCACTGGCGCCACGTAAGTTTGTTTGTTTGTTTGTTTGTTTTTTCTTGTTGGCATTGTTCTGATTCTCCCTAGTAGTCTCTGGTTTTGTCATAAGTTTCTGGCTTTGAACGCGTATGTAGTTTTCATAAGTTGTGATTTTTTTAAAGCATCCATGAACCCAGCTCCTTAATCTTTTTGTTGGATCAGTGAAAAGCTGCCAACCCTGCCAAGAACACAGTAGTAAGTGATACTGACAAGAAGATGTGGCCATGCCCACAATGACAGTGACAAATCTGCTCTGCAGGGACAAGCAAAAGCTGAAGAGCATCAAGTGGTTTTGGAGTTATACAAGGGCAAAATGGGATCCTGGGAGGCCAGCACCGTGAGGCCGAGACACCGGCTTCTGGCCCACCCTCCCAGCAGGTGCAGATCAAAGTAGACTGCTGGGATCTGTTCCAGTTTCCAAGGAGTGTGCTCCTTGGGAGCCCCTGGAGCCATCCCTGGGTGTGACCAGCATCAGACGCTGGCTAAGGCCTGACTCAGCTTTAGTAACTACCCATTTGGTGGGGGAAGTCAATTCTTGGACACCTGTCTAGGAAGGCCCAAGTCGTCCTGCATGCGTCTAAATTCATATGGCCCTGCAGATCTGAGTGTTCTGTCTTCAGGGGACACAGAGAGATAAAAGAAATTTCAAGTTCCATTTCTATACTCATACGATCCACAAGTAGAAGGGACCAGAAAGATTACCTGCCCACAGCAAAACCCAAAACCCAGCCCTCGTGTCAATCCTTCCAGGGATGGTAGCTCACAGTTCTTTGAACTTTAAATAGTTCTTAAGGCCCCTACTTACAGTGACCCACATACTGATCTCTTTATGGAAGTGGAGCGTTAACTCCAGCACTCCTCCATGTCAGCCTTTTGGGAATTAGAAAGTGTATTGCCTTAAGTAGCCCCTGTGCTGGACACCAGTGAGTGACCCCTTCAAGAGGTCCCAGGAAAATACATGTCTAGTTTCTTTACTAAGGTGGCCACATGTTACCATGGCTTCATTTTTAAAACTTTAAGATTACATTTTGGTTTGTGTGTGCTTGTGTGTGTACATGTCCCAGGGCACACATGTGGCAGTTGGAGGTTGACAATTTACAGAAGCCCAATTATTCCTTCTACCATGTGAGTCCCAGGGTTTGAACGACAGGTGCCTCAACCTGCTATGCCACCTTAATGACACCAACTTTCTCTCTCTCTCTCTCTCTCTCTCTCTCTCTCTCTCTCTCTCTCTCTTTCTTCTTCTTCTTCTTCTTCTTCTTCTTCTTCTTCTTCTTCTTCCTCTTCCCCCTCCTTCCTTCTTCTTCTTTCTTCTCCTCCCTTCTTTTCTTCTTCCTCCTCTCCCCTTTCTCCTTCTTCATTTTTTTTTTTTTTTGGTTTTTCAAGACAGGGTTTCTCTGTGTAGTCCTGGCTGTCCTGGAACTCACTCTGTAGACCAGGCTGGCCTCGAACTCAGAAATCCACCTGCCTCTGCCTCCCAAGTGCTGGGATTAAAGGCATGCGCCACCACTGCCCGGCATTCCTTCTTCATTTTTAAATTTCACTTCATATGTATCAGTGTTTTGTCTAAGTATATGTCTGAACACAACATGGATGCCTTGTCCCTGCAGAGACCAGAAGAGGATGTCAGATCTGGTACTGGGGTTACAGACAGTTGTGAGAAGCCATGTAGGTTCTGGGAGTCAAACCCAGAACCCTTCCAAGAACAAGTGCTTTTAACCACTGAATTATCTCTTCCATCCCCCATTGACCTGAACTGGCAGGTCATTCTTAAGTGACAGGGTCCTGAGGAGGAAGGTCTCAGGTATCAGAGATAAAGACCGTAGAAAAGATGGGCTCAGAAGTTCTAACACAAGCAAGGTTTATTAAGAAGTACAGCATTGTTGGGGGAGGGGGGGAGTATGGGACAGTATACTCGGAAGCCATCATACAATGGGATGAAGTCAGCAAGAAGCTAATCAAGCAATGTTGCACAAGAGGAACACAGGGTATCTCAAATTCGTCACAGACTGAGCAGCCTACAGTGCCCTTGAGACTGATAACCATAGCCGCTTAGGGTGGGAGGAGTTGGGTTCTCAGAATCCAAAGCAGCAGCTCCCCCAAGACCCTGGCTCCAGTCCACCACTGACTCTGCCAAGAATGTTCCTGACTTTAGAGACTGGACCGTGGTAATTCTCCATACATCATGGGCTCAAAGAAAGCCTTGGGTCAGTCTAACCCCATACCCCATCTCTCTTCAAGGCTTTGTTCTGACAGGAACAGAACTCTAAAGCAGACTGGGCATGTCATGTCTCCCCACCACATGGACCCACAAAGTTCTTTACTCCTGCCTCAAGTGAGAGCTGTTCTCCAGTGCAGTGAGAATTCCCCAGGAGAAGCACCAAGGAACAAAAGTAGATGCTGTGTGTGTGTGTGTGTGTGTGTGTGTGTGTGTGTTGTAGTGCTGAGGATTGCCTAGACCTGAGTACATGGTTAAGTGTCCCCCCTGCTGGACTCATCGGGCACAATCACTTGGGATTATGGAGCAGTCAAATGAAGGCTGAGACTTGGGAGACCAATAAGAGAGGAGTAGGCCACCGTGGAAGCGGTGACTGCTTGTTACAGACTGAGGAGTCTCCTCTATACCTCAAAAAAGATGTGCTCACATCCTTAGCCCAAGCCTAGCCCCTCACAGTATTTGTTTACAGATAGAGTGAGTCTTTGCATAAATAAGTTAAAAGAAGTTGTTAAGTGACATAAACAAATCCTGACTTGACTGACATCCTTATAAAAGAGAGAAACGTGGACGAAAGTACGGACACGCAGAGAGAGTGCCATGTGAAAATGAAGGCAGAGCCAAGCGATGCATCTACAAGCCAAGGAGCACCCAGAACTACCAATGAGTCACTGGAAGCTGGAGAGAGGCCCAGGAACAGACTCTTTCTCAGTCCCTGGAAGGAACCAACCCCACCACACTTTGATTTGGGTCTCGTAGCCTCTAAAACGTAGGGAGAGTAGGTCTCTGTTGTTGAAGGTGCTTGGCTGGAGTGGTGTTTTGTTAGGGTAGGTGCAGGCAGATGAAGCCTAAGCAAAGAGATAAGGAAAGTCTATTTAGCGGCCTCAGGAAGGGTCCCCGAATGACGCTGTATTCATAGGGGTGGTCCACAGCTGGATGGGGTAGTCCCTAGCTGATAAAACAGCAAGGAAACTGAAGAACACCCAACCCTCTGCTTGGACATCTGGGGAAACCCAGTCCCAGGGAAGGCTGTCGAAAAGCGAAATTAAGATTCAGCTCTCTTGACTCGGGCGTGCTCCTGGGTGTCTTGGCATTGTCTTTCTCCCGCCAATGATCCACGATCACCCCTCTGACATGGGGCCTCCTAAAAATGTTTTTGTTTACTCTTTGAATGGTTGATCCTTTGATGTGTTCGATGAAAAGGTGAAAAGGTAAAGCGGGTGAATATGTAGGAAGGTTAAAATGCTTATGCTGCTGATGGTACTGGAAAGTGATACAGCAGCTGAAGGAAACAGCAGCATCCTTGTCCAGAGTCTAAACAGACTGCACATGATCCAGCAGTTACACTCCTAGATACATATATATATATATATATATATATATATATATATATATATATATGTATATATATATATACACACATACACACACACATGCACATACACACACACAGACACACACACAGACACACACGCACACATATCCCAAACTCAAAAGCAGAGACATGGATCCATGTACCAGTGATCAAAACAACATGAGTCACAATAGCCAAAAAATGCTACAAGCCATGTCCACCAACAGATAGAGAAATAAACTTATAAGCACACAATAGAATATTACATGGCCATAAAAAGGAATGATATCCAGGCATATGCTACAATAGGTATGAACCTTGAGGACATTATGTTACCAGGAAAAAAAGGACAATTATGGTATGCTTCTTATATATGGTATCTACTGTAATCAAATTCACAGAGACAGAAAAGAGATTCTCAATAGCTGGGGAATTTAGGATTAGAGAGTTATTGTTTGCTTGCTCTGCTTTTTGAGATAGGAACTCACTTTATAGACCAGGTTGGCCTCCAGACTTGCAATCCTTCTGCCTTATCCCTCCAAGATACATGCTTGGCTTGGTTTGGTTTGTCTGCCTTTTCCTTTCTGGTGTTAAGGATCAAATCTAGGGCCTTGAGCATGCTAAGCAAGGGCTCTGCCACTTAGCTACATCCCAGCCTGGGAGTTTATGTGTGGTGGGTATGAGGTTTCTGTTTAGGATGATGAAAAAGTACTGAGGACAGAGGTGACAATGGGTACTAACACAAACTAAATTAATGTCATAGGACTGAGTAAAGGAGTTAAAAGGGCAAAATTAATGTTATGCATATCCTACCAAAATTAAACTAAAAAGCATGGTTTCTGAAAAGGCATGTGCAACAAAAGGCGTCTTCTTTCTGTCCCACGGTTGCCAACCCTCAACCCCAGAGCACCGACTGACACCAGCTCTGGGCGCTTGTTCTACACACGGCTGGTGATTACACTGCGAACTGTTCTCTTCCTGTATAGCTACCCTAACTTTTGTGTGCTTTGTAAACAGGATCGTGGCTTTTAAATTTGTTTTTTTTTTTTTTTCGTTTAGTATGTGCTTTGAAGAGCTTTGGCGAGCATCCACATCTTCTTTCTTTCCCTCTGTTGACTGACAGATTGATTGATTGGTTGGTTGGTTGGTTGGAGGTGGAGACCGGGCCTTCGCCTTGCAATCCTCCTGCCTCTGCTACCAGAGAGAGCTATGATTACAAGTGTACAGAACATTTGTTAGATGACAGCACTTGCATCTTAAGAAGGGTAGGGTCCTAACTTCAAAGAATGAAGCCTGCCAAATGGGTATCTGCCCAAGTCGAGAATGCGCTGGGAATTCTCTCCAGTGTTCTCTATTGGAAAGATCAAGTTTTATGGAAGCTTTACCCAGAAAAAGGCTCTTTCACCACATGTTGTGGCCCATATCTGTAATCTCAGTACTCCGTAGGCTGAGACAGGAAACTCTGAGTTTGAGGCCACCCTTGGCTGTACAGCAAGATCCTGTTGCTGGGAGGTGGGAGGGTGGGGCAAGAGGCCTTTTCTAGATGCTGGTGAAATAGTAGCCAACAGTTCTTCTCCTGGGGCAGCTAGTGTCCTAAGCATGTTGGCATATTAACTGATTTAATCTTCTCAACAACTCGATGATTGTAGGTGACGTCATTGTTATTCATTACCCCCATTTTACAGGCCACAGCTCCTGGGCACATAGAGGCTCTGTGCCTTACCTACAACAGGCTGAACTGAAACTGACATAGTGGGGCTCTAGGGCACTTTGTTCTTGCTTGCTATGCCTTTCTTACTTACTTGCCTCTGGGGCACACAAACATCTACTCAATCCCATGCCGGGGCCCTAGGCTTCCTACCCAGAGGGCTAGAATGATGCCTTAGGCATAAGTCCCAGTCTCATGGAGTCCACAGTTCCCACAGGATCGTGATTCACCTTAATACAAAACAGAAAAGTTATCAGTGTTAAGGTACCAAGTGTTGATCTGCCATATGGAGGAAGGTGTATTCAAGTGTGTAGAAGACCATTACACCCATCCATCCACCACCAGCTACTTGAGATAGGTAATCCTTCCAAATACCTCATTTCCTCCCTACCCCCATTTCATAGATGGACAAAATGTGCTGAGGCTTCCCTTCCCAGGATACATTAAAGTAATGGGGCCAGGACTGTCTTCTTGCCTCTAACTCAGATCTGGAGCCTCACGAATGTGAGATGCAGACAGATATCCAGCGGATGGGCCCAGAGGGTCTTCTGTGTGCCATCCCTCATCAAGAATCTGGGCTCTAGTAGGCTAGGTGAGAAGCACTGTCATTGGCAGGGCTGCCCAAGCCAATTAATAAGCCCAAAGCTCTTTGAAGAGAAAATTGTCCATAAAAAAAGTCTGTTTCCCACAGCTGCCAGCAGCAAGCAGGGACAGCCCCGGGAGAGGGCTGTGCCAACAATGGTGTAGACTCTAAGCTGTAAAAACAGGTGGGGAATTCCTGGGCAAGATGCTGGAGGATGGAGGTTAAGCTCCACCCCTCCCCTCTCATCCCAGAAGAGTCAACTTCAAGGCAAAACTTTACAGGTTCAGCATCAGTGACTGGTGCTGATGCTGGATGACGCGGATGATGCTGAAACTAGGAGCTCCCCGACTGTGCTAGGAGTCACTTGGTCTCTCCAGTAAGCTAACTCACTTTTAAAGTTATTCTTCCATTGAAAGAAGATTCTTTTCTCATACAGTATATCCTGATTATAGTTTCCCCTCCCTCTACTTCTCCCAGTTCCTCCCCACCTCCCCTCCAGATCCCCTCCCTTTCTGTCTCTCATTAAAATCTATTTTCAATTAGCTAAGTAATTAAGAGCACTTGCTGCTTTTAAAGAGGATCTGGGTTTGGTTCCCAGTGCCACATGACAGCTCACACCATCTGTAACACTGTCCCAGGAAACCTCTTCTGCCCTCCACAGGTATTACATTCACATGGTGCACATACATGCGTGGTGCATGTACATACGTGCAGACAAGACATTCATCACTCACTACAACTACTCATCCTAGGCACTAACCTTTGTGAAGTGTGTGTGATACTCTCTTGCTTTTCCTTCTCATATGCATTAAGGCCATGGAAGACTTTCTTTTCTGTAGAGAATCTAAAAGCTCTCCTTTGGGAACCCCAGACTAGAGCACCTGTCACTCTGGTGAGCAGAGGATGCTGGGATGCATGTTTCCTTTTTTAAGAGATAGATTTATTTATTTATTTATTTATTTATTTATTTATTTATTTATTTAATGTGAGTACATTGCAGCTGTCTTCAGACACACCAGAAGAGTGTATCAGATCCCATTACAGATGGTCGTGAGCCACCAAATGGTCACTGGGAATTGAACTCAGGACCTCTGGAAGAGCAGTCAGTGCTCTTAACCACTGAGCCATCTCTCCAGCCCGCATTTTTCCTTCTTCTGTGTGCCTGGGCAACTCTCTGGGCTTCAGTTTCCCCGTCACCAGGCTTCTTGCAGCTCTTATTAAGCTGACCCAAGCCTGAGTGACATTGTTGTCCCTGCCTGTCCCTGTGCTTCCCAACTCCACCTTATTTGCACTACCTGGGACTGCAGTCTTCTTCTCAATGCTGGGGAGAGTTTTGCATCTTCTCTCTGGAGCCTGCTCTGACCCCCTCCACTGTACATACCACATGACCCCCACCCCCAGCACTTTTCTTAGTTTTGGACAGGGTCTTGCTGTGTAGCCCAGGCTTGCCTTGAATTATTTGTATATTCCAGACTGGCTTTGAATTTGTGGCAATCCCCTTGCCCCAGCCCCTTGTGTGCCTTCACCACCCTATGGTGCCTTTCCGCCAACTTCTAAGTGATCTTCTTATTCTACGCCCTTGTCTCCGTAGCACGTACCACCTTCTAACAAACCATATGATCAGTTCAGGACTGATTTCTTCCTCCTGCCCTCCCTCTGAATGTGAATTCTACAAGAGCACAGATACTTTTGCTCATGACGACTCTCAGTGCATACTTTGCCTTTCCCCAGTTGATGCTACTACACCTTCTAGACCCTTCGATCTCCAGACATATAATACAACCTTGTATTTTTAAGGACTGTCCAAAATTCCATTGCAGTGACTTAATTCATTGAACCCCATTCTTATTATCATAGACATTTAGGCCTTTCCTAATCTCTTAAAATCGAGATGGCGCTGAGAAGCAGCCACTTCCTTGTACGGGATGTGTAAATAAACTCACAGGCAGTTTGCTACAAGCAGAGTTGCTTTGTGAATGTTCTGGTGTGGCTCATCTTTTGGAGAACCTGTGTCTAGACACATCTGCTTGATGAGCATGCCTTTAACTTTTGAATCTCTCCTTATCATACAGATCATTGAAATATTATCTGGTTGCCACTTTCATTTGCATTTCCATTAGCATAAATGAAGATGAGTATCTCACTGGTTTTTACTGACATTCGTATTGTTTTTTTTTTTCCTCCATGATTTTCCTGGACAGTACACAAACTCACCTTTCCCCTGGGGAACCCTTTAGTCCCCTGTCCCCAGCTGAGCCCTTAATAGACCTGAATCTCTGCCACATCTAGACCACTGTATGTCTTATCATGCCCAAAGCTTCCACTCTAATCTTTCAGTGCTATGGGTTGAACTCAGTGCCCTGCCCCCACCCCCACCCCCATTTTAGGGAAGTGCTCTACCTTTGAGCTACATCCCCAGCCCAGCTCAGCTCTTCTTCAGGTTCCTCTAGCTATACAGCCAAAAGTGATCACTAACCACAGCTGTTGCATCCAGGATTCCCTGTACCTCCTGTCTGCCTGTCCCATCCCATGCCTGTCCTAAGACTCCACAGCATGCCTGCCTGCCCACATCAGAGAAACAAAACTTCCCAGAGGCTCTGCATTTCTCTTTCTTGTTAGGAACAGAACAGTTCATTCACCCTCGGGGCCCTAAAAAGCCCTTTTGTGCTACATCCATTCCAGGAGCCTTTTCAGTGTTCTCTGAAACAGAAAAGCATGGCAGGATGCTGGCATCCTATGAACGCTGGTTAATGAGCTGCAGGCGCCCTGATTCCCATTAGTAGGCTAGCCACATGCACAGCCAAGCTTCAGCTCCTCCCACCTAGTTGGCTGTGCTACCCACTCTCTGTATTGCAGAAATAGGATTTTGCTTTTACTCCTCTAGTGTGCTCAAGGAAAGCACCATAGAACATCTTTTTCCTTCCTGGTACGTGGCTGAGGTAGGCTACTTCTTAGCTGTCAGTCAGTACTTTCAGTAAGTACAGAGCCTAGGTTTTGAACCTAGAGAATGGGGATTTAAACCCTCATTCTGCAGGTGGATGATCTTGTCACACTAGTATTCTCGTCCCAGGTATCAACGTACAAAGGACTCACTTTTGCTGGACTTGAGCACTTACTTATAAGTGTGATGTTA
Organism: Grammomys surdaster; assembly: GCF_004785775.1. Lineage (NCBI taxonomy): Eukaryota > Metazoa > Chordata > Mammalia > Rodentia > Muridae > Grammomys > Grammomys surdaster. The sequence goes on along the minus strand of NW_021604646.1, from coordinate 8,941,079 downwards.
GGACCAGAATTAGAAATGATTGGTCAGGCTTCTCCTCTAGGGACAGAACACCAAGAAAATAACTAGGTGTGGTGGTACATGTATGTAATCTCAGAATTTAGGAGGTAGAAGGAAGAGGATTTGGAGTTCAAGGATAGCCTCAGCTATATAGTGAGCTTGAGGCTAGCCTGAACTCCATGAAATCCTGTCCCTTCCAAAAAAAGACTAAACTAACACACACACACACTCACACACACACACACACACACACACACACACACATCAAGAAGGTAGCCACTGAGTTATGGAGATCTGTAATCAAACTCAAATATTTCTGAGTTAAAGCTCAGAAACGTTTGTATTATCCTCAGGTAAAACAGAACTCTTATCCTAACTCCAAAGGCTCTGTGACTTAGCCCCACCTCATTCCAAGTGGCCAGTTCTCCACATGGCCCTGGGCTCTAGGCTCTGGCCAATGTTAGTGTCCCCAGATTTGTGAATTCTAAGCTACCCTCTTGTTTCCCTGTAGCTCCTGAACCTGAAAGCTACCTCCATGTGGGATAGTTTTCCACAGTCAACTAACTTCTAATCAGCAATCAGATTTCCACTGAAGGACCCCTCACCTGGAAGGGCAAAGGCCTCTTAAATCTGTGCATATGAACCCCATCTGTAATATTGCATGTAGGGAGCTAGAGAGATAGCTCAGTGGTTAGGAGCACTGGCTGCTCTTTCAGGGGAACTTCGTTCAAATCCTAGCACACAGAGAGAGACAGAGACAGAGAGACACACAGAAAGAGAGAGAGAGAAGGGAGAGAGAAGGGAGAGAGAAGAGAGAGAAGAGAGAGACAGAATGAGAGAGGGGAGAGAGAGAG